>NC_142671.1:18922456-19222456 GCF_964200805.1 Pocillopora damicornis
CACAATGATGTTAAGGGGAACTAGCCAAAATATGCAGAAAGAGAAACGCTGTGGACAGTTATCACTGATTCAAATTACAGAGAGCATACATATTTTAAGCGACATGACATCTTTTTTTTTTCAGTTTCTCTTCCAACACAGGCGGCCCAAGCTCCAGCTGTGAGATGATTATCTTGCGAAATAAGAGTCATGGCGATAAGAGTTTTTATGAGAATATTTACGACCGCTCTTAGGAATAAAAAAATACAGTCAAATTCTCAATAAAAATACCTCACTTTACTTTCACAGTGCATTGCTTGTTATCTGACCGCTTGCTATGTTAAAGAGAACCCATTTTTAGCGAGTTATCCATTTCTAGGTTTACTACATTGGAGAAGCTTCTTCTTATAATTTCGCCATGACGCTTATTTTGCAAGACGATCATCTCACCTGCAGCTGGAGCTTGCGCCGCCTGTGCTTCCATAAGTTAATTGTTGACTGTCTTATGATATGTTCAACTGATCTACCAAAGACATCACCATGATCTTTTAATAGATCCTGATGTTGTTCTTAAATTGTGATAAAGGAATCGTAAAAAGTATTCGTAACTTAACTTTGTCCTGACGACTTCTAGTTCTTATTACCGAAAATTGGACCATATTGTCTAAAAAATTCTCATTTCCTGTTATGTGTGATTAATTTTAATATGTGTTCACCTTTGGGTAAATTTCTAGCTCGCTGCCTCATATATTTCAGTGGCAGGCTTCGCCAACCCTTTGTAATGTCCGGCTTCATTAACAACATCGAACTCGTAACAGTTTGCATTATGACTTAGCAGGATTGACAATGTATGGAAGTTTGTGAAACAGGAGGAATCCTAGTATTCCGGTGAAAAATACTATGGATGCTTGACACAAGAGTGTAACTTTTGGCTCGCCCTGACACATCTGAACATCGGCGATGGTCACAAATTGTGCGTGACTGCACTTAAGTTCATTAACCACACGTCTACTTAACCCTTAAAATCCCAGAAGTGATTAACATCCCTAAAATATCCATACATTATTCAGCAAAAAGATGATGAGAACACTCAAACTTATCATTTATTAATATTTCCTTTGCTACATTTGTTCTTAATTCGATAACTTCTTAAATTATTCTTTATTTGGATTGTTTGTTTGTTTCGTTGCGCCCAAATGTTGAGCAATCCTTTTGTTTACCTGCAATCGTTTGTTTAAACTCGAAAGGTCAAATCTGATGACTGGAGAATCAGCAAACTTTAATCTTTTTTAAGTTCTTGCGTAATTTGATAAGAGGAATTTATATAAATTTAAAAAGTATAAGAAAATAGAAAATTATAGTCATTTTAAGATTAATTTATAAGGTCCTATCTCTCTTGCTGCGGTATAACCTCCTTCCCAAGCTTTCAGTCATCTGAAAGTTTAAGGCCTGTTTACATGAAGATGGGGACCCCACGTAACCCGCCTAGGTGGGGTAACCCGCCCATCTTTAAAATCTCTTGTTTTATCTCAATCACGTTTACATGATAAGTGGGGTGAGCATTTGCCATGTAAATGTCTCAAGGTGGGGTAACCCGCCTGCAAAAATTTTTTTTGGGATCACTTTCTGAAGGAGCTTAGACACCAGGCTCAACTAGGGAACCAAGCCTTTTGATGACGTAAACAATTTTTCACTCACCACCCCCGACTGGTTGAAGTGTAGTTGGAGGGGGACAGGGAAGGAAACATTTTTGTTACTTGCGCGGGAAAAAAACAAATGAGAAGTTATCTATTACCTTTTTTTTGTTGTTGTAATTTTCCAGAAAAAACAAATGGGAAGTTATCTGTTACCTTTTTTTGTGTAATTTTCGCGGGAAATAATATTACCTTATCTCGCTCCGCTCCGTACATATACGAATCTTCTGCCTTTGGTTATAATACACTTTCTTCGTTAATTCTAAATATTACTCACGGTCAAATGGATCCAAAGGGAATTTCAAACCTTGGAAATACTTGCTTTCTGAATAGTGTCTTGCAAGCTCTGCTCTCAGTGACATGTTTTTCCGAAGGGCTTACTGGATTGCAGCACAATCACAAGAAGTGCACCTCATCTAAAACAGGTCTTGAAAATGTATTCAATATTATTTTAGCACGTCAAAATAACATTGATATTGGAGTGGAAGACATAAAATCCCAGCAGGCAAACAACATCAACCCATCGGTGAACTGTGTAATTGAACCAAGTACTTTTTTGATGAACCGCAAAATTCGTCATCAGTGTGGTAATCCGCTTAGTTATTCTTGACATTAAGCTTATTTCGACTTTATGAAACAATTAAAATACGTATATTAAAATACGTATTTGACAACTGGATAATCTTGTTAGAACGTCACAGGAAGTTGTACCTTGTACGGAGCTACGAGTAAAATGTTTAAGGCCTTTTCACTGTTTATGGCGGTAAATTTATATTAGTCCTGGAAGCTTTGCAAGTCGTAGTTCTTTGCTCGATTATTTTTTGACACTGTTGTGTTGCGCGTTCATCTAAAATGTGCGTGTACGAGTACTAGGAGTGCAAAGAGTGAAAACGGTACGCAAACCTAACACTTTCGACCCCTCCCCATCCCCCTCCCCCAGCCCCACCCTCTGGACAAATGAGTAGTTTCTGGACCATATTGACTTGATAATCTTGGTAACTCCTAAATAGACTATGCCAATTTCCTGTGGATTAAATTAATTACAATCACAAACCTGTAGAAAGCAAAATTAAATCCAGGAATGGTGTCCCTGCCACATGGAAATTTTTGTTTTTGGTTTCTTTTTTTTTCTGAGGGGGGGTAGAGTTCAACCCCCCCTCCCCTTTGAAAAATTCATTTCATGTCAAGCATTTCCTTAAAAAATTTTGGCACTTTTGGACCCCCTCTCCCCTGGAATTTTCAATGATCCTACTTGGGGTGGGAGTGTGTTGATCTTTCAATTCTTTCTAGAACTACACCTTTACTACACATTCTTTCTTACAAAAAGTGAATTTTGTGGTCAAAATGATCTCTATAATAATCACCTCCACCCTTACATTTTTCTTTTGCATGTGGGAGAATAAACATTGACATTGACAACAATGACAACAGTTCTATTTGCACTCAACATTTACATTTTTAGTTTAGCCAATAACTACAAGAAAAGTCAAATACTCATCACAAAGACAAGCTACCATAGTATTTCTTATACCCAATCACACACTTTATTAGTCAGTATTATTAAAACATTTATCCTGTTCCATTAGTGGTGTTTGTCTATTCATTCTTAAGGGTTGTACTATACAGAGCTTCCTGAAGGACTATTCTAACCCAGTGGAGCTGGAATCATCTTATTACTGTAGCAGGTAACAAATTTTAATAGCATTAAACCTAACACCAAAAGGACACACAAATACAACTATTTGTTTGATAACTGCTACAGTGCTTAACACTATAAACTACAATGCACAAAGCAGACTATTTTCTTCCAGTGCAAGAAATTAGGAATGTCAAAGCTACTACAATTGTACAAATTCAAGTTCTTATGCATGGATTGAAAAGAGTAGGAGATGCAGTCCCTGTTGCTGTGGTCTGGTCTCTGTGTCTGTGTGTTGTGAAGAATACAATTCATTCCTGTAATCAATTGAGAAAAGGCAAATAATGAAATAAAAATTCATACAAATACAAAATGCAATAAGTCCACATTAGCTTATTTGCTGCCTTCAATACAACATCATTTAACAAATAAAGAGATAATGATGACAACAAGGATGATGATGGTAATGATGGTGATGGTGATGTCAAGGATCATGGTTAGTGGTATAGGAGACTGACTGGGTGACCTCCAGTAACTAGAAGATGAAGAAGCAACAGTATGTGTAATGCCTCATTCCATGCTGTCTAGTTACTTGAAAAACTAGTAGCCCCCTGCCCCCCTCCCCTTGCTGATTCCTGTCTATATATAATGAATTGCACAAATATTAAATTATGCATTCTTTCATTTTTACTACATCAGTTGCTCCCAGAGTACTGATGCATGGAAGAGGCTAGTCACATGCCAGGCACCTCTGTCATTTTGCATTCAAATGGTAAGATTTCAAAATGATGGAAAAAAACTTCACAACTTAATAGATTACAAAGAGAAAGTGTTATTGTCCATGAGGGTACCACCATTTCTTCTGGTCATTATGTGTGTTACCTAAAAAGAGAAGAGAGGTGGTATTTTTCAAGTGATACCACAGTTCGACAGTCTTCACATCTTGAAGCTACAAGCCAGGAAGCATATCTCCTCTTCTATGAAAAAGATGAGGTTGAAGACATGCAAGAGGTTACACATATTTCTTCTATGTCTATTAAGGTCCAAAACTGTCTACCACAGATGCCCAGTATGCCTCTAAAAAGGAAGAAGTTTCCTGTCAAGTTTTGTCTTCCACCTGGTTACTATGCATTAAAGGCTGAAAAACCTGGCATTTTCAAGACAGCTACTGGAAGTATACCCTGGAAATATTCTACACTGGATGTAGCATCAGTATTAGCAAAGCAGAGGGAATTGCCATGGCTGGGGTCCAAATCTCAGGGAATCCTAGAATTAAAGCATGGGAGCCAACTGATGTTGAAAAGCTCCTTCCAGCTAAACACAAGATAAGTGACGGCAAACTTTCCAATTTTGTGATAGACTATATTTTTCTACTGATAGAAAGTCAGTCTCAAGCCAGTAACAAGAAAGTTTTTACTGTCAACTCCGATGTTTATAATAACATGGCACAATTCTTAATGAATATTTTCTTGAAGCATAAGTATGACTTGCTTTATGAGAACATTTCAGCAGCAGACATGATTCTGTGCCCAGTACTGCATGGATCATATATTATCAGAGAGAAGCCAACATGAAAGTTCGTAAAAAATTCAACAATCAGAAAAGAAGAAGGAATCTTTCACACAATGTTAGAAAGAACTTACCAAATGCTGGGCCTAAAAGATAGAGCAATCATTGGAATGAGTTCTGAATCCATTTTTACAGAGCTATAAAAATGGAAAGAACTTAGCAATACCCCATTGGACACAACCATTTTTCCTAACAGCTGTCTAAAATTATTGAAGCAATAACAGTAGCTGCTTTCATCTGAACTGATTTTTATCTAATCAATGCCAGCACATGAATACTCAGAGAAGTTGGAGTAGTTTCATTGCAAATTTTTCAATATTCTTTGCAGCAAAGGATGGGAAAAATTAATTATTATAAATAATTATTATCATCATTATCATTGTTATCATTGTTATCATTGTTATCATTATTATCACTATTATCATTATTATTATTGTGTTTCAAACTTTACCACTTCCCTTCCCCAAAGCAGCTACATGTATACAATACAGGGCCTTTTAAAAAGTCCTCAATGTTTAATGCCTCGAGGCTTGCTGGTTTGGCAGTCAGTGGAAAGATAATGAAAGAAATACATTCAGCTGGATTTATATGATTATAATTAACATTCAAATATTGATTCTAACTCTGCACTGACTCAGGATATAAAAAACAAGACATTGATTGCATTATATATGGTGGCTTGATGCAAATGAGCCAAGAGAGCTTTTTTTTTTCCAGGTACATGATCATAAAAAAGCCCCATGTTCTATAGTTGTAAGTCATAGAGTGAAATTCAGTACTTTAACTATATTCAGTAGACCTCAATGCAGTTTTCAACACCACCTTAATGTCAAATAATTTTTGTGACAATTCTGTTATCATAAAAATATCAGTAATACTGCAAATTTCAGCAACAGTTGTACACGTTATAGGAAAATGATTCTTCTGTAAAAAATTTTTCTTCTAGCAGACTTAAATTTTCTGAAAAAAATAACATACAATGTATGGAAAAACTATCACAAACAACAGGGCAGATTCAAGGAAAGGTACAGCCATAGCCAGTATGAAGCAAACATCCCCACCACTCCCAAAATGCATTATCAGTTGCCTCAGATGTCCAGGCTGTCCAGGGAACAATTTAAACGTTAAATAAGTACAGTTTTGCGTATTCCGATTAATTACTGCTAGGTGCATTATTTTATGACAACGTACTTTAACAATGACATGTAAATGAGTTGCGGGGTATTCTGAAGTTGCTCCAACAAGTTAGGTATATATATATATATTTCATATCACAAAAGCAAATAATTTCTGGTGTTATCGCTAATTGGGATATCAGATCAAGAAAGTATAAGGTTATTAATAAAGAGTTTAATTTTGGCTGAAGGTTTTTCGAGTTATTAATTTGACAATTCACTGTACGTTGTAAAATTACAAAGCAAAACACTAAATTTAGGTTGAAAAACACTAAAATACTTACTTACCTTCGGTCTCAAAACGTTTTTCACTATACTGCTGTAAAAATTTGAGTTTGTGTTTACTACAAGCCGATGTTTCTTGTATACTCCAATGTGACGACATAAGCAAGTGGCAAAAAAGGTCACGCAAGCAAGCAAAGGCCTGGGCACAAATTCAGTAGGCTTGGCTACTGAGTTGAGCCTGGTTTCTAAGCTCCTTCAGAAAGTGATCCCAAAAAAAATTTTTGCAACCCGCCTAGCTGGGCTGGTGTTCATATTACAAAAATAGCGAAATACGAGTGTGTTAAAACTTTGTACATTTTCTAGCCGTCTCATGCAGAGCTTAAGAATGGCTGCCTGTCAGGATCGAGAATTGTCCGTCAACGACCATTTTGGTGAATTGCTCATATTTTGCTCAAAGATACCCTTTGATAAACTATTTTCAAAAATCATCTTTTTAAGTTTCAGCGATTATTAAATTTTCATAAATTTGCGAAAGTCTGAAAACGCGGTTTTCAGGCTTCCGGAGCTCAGGCTCCGCATGACGCACAGTCAAAAATTAACTGCAAAAACCAAGCCCCGTTTAAGGATGAAAATGGAATCAATCAACACCAAACTTCACACGATTTTAGGACAGCTATTCTCATTCAATTCTAGTGAGTGATTTTTTTTGGGCACATCGATTTTGGGATTACTTAAGCACTTGAAAGAACATCCTCACAGACCGCGTAAAATGGCAGCGAAAAGCGGGTGATATTTCACGCGAAAAAAATGTACCTGGTACCACATATTTTAGATTTTCAACAACATATTCGTGAAATATTGCTATTTTCCATTCACTGTGGAAAGTGTGATGCTCGGAATCGCATTGCTTCCCTTCGAAAATGGCAGAAGTGTTTGTGACTTGAGCGAGCAAAATGATGCAAAGTGTGTAAACAAATAACAAGGTAATTTAATCATATCGAGTTGCTAAATCTCCAAATTAAATCCGGCCTCTGCTGTGTCGGTTTGTAGCTCGAAAAATGTAAAGTGACAAGTAAATTGTTCCGTAAGATATTTGAAAAGGTTCTACAAAATATTTTTTGGCTAAAAATCTGCAAGTGAAGTACATATTACATTAGCACCAACTCACATTCAAGTAATGCAAAAGATACATTCGAGAGAAGCTACTTAGTAGATTAGTACTTGATTCCATGCTGATAAATTAGATATTTTTTTATCTTTTACTTTGAGAACTCATTTTCTGTAGGTTTAAATACATGGAAAGGCGACTTTTGACCTTCAAAGTAATTAAATGCAAGGCGACGGTTCTTGTTATCCTAGTGATTACAAATGTCACGCAACGTAACGCCATTGGAAACGTGTAGGGGGTGCTGAAACATACCTGCGTAGAAACCGCAAATGAAATAATTATGTCGTTAAATTATAGAAAGAAATCCCGCATTTCAAAATGAGCGGAAAGAAATGTAGGTTGAATACTCTCACGTCTGTCAGTTTGCATGTGTCGGCTACCAGATGAGTAAACTTCATTACCGATGTGAAGACCAGAAAAGGAAAGTGAGGGTCAATATTGGCATGATTAAAAGAAAAACAGAACAAAACGAAAGAACTTCTAATTACTCTACGAGCTTTGTAAATGAGATAACTAGTAACTGACGATTAGGAACGAGTCACCGTTAATTCGTTTCTTCCTCACTTTTCTATTCTGCTGAACTAAAGAGAAAGTCAGCATCACGATGACTTTTGGCAAGTACATTTGCTGACAATCTCTTTTAGTAGAGCCAAGTACGGGGCCTTTTTACGCATGGGCTTTGATGGTATATGGTTTGCACATCGTCTGGCGTTTCTTCGATGGTATCCAGAGAAACCACTCGTACACCTTCCAAACCGCCATGGGATAGCAGAGCTTCCTTCAGGTCGCTGGCGGTGCAGACATCGTGGCCTTCATTAATAAACGCCCTAATGTGGCCTTTACAGCTCGCAGCTAGTCAATCTGCAGCCCCTTTCCCGCCTTGCGGGTCGCTGAAATCAACGCGGACTATCTTCACCCCGGTGTTCGCTGAAATTTCTTGGCACTTCGTTAACGTGCGGGAGGAGTGGTAACAGCCGGCTTTATCTTGCCTGAAGTAGGCCTTGTTGATTTCAGGATACTCTTGCTTCAATGTGGCTAGAACATGTTGCATAATCGCGGTAACAGCAGAACTCCCTTGGGTACAGGACTGAATCACATGGATAAAGGCTTGCCACTGTAGCACACCCTCTATTCGTCTGTATACCACAGATATGTGCCAAGAAATACCCCGCTCACCAAACCAGTCTGTCTGTGACTCGCGATATCTCTGAAGCAAGAACTTCATGGCCCAGTCATTTACAATGAATGCTGTTCCAGAATTAAGGGCATCGATGACGTCCAAACGAGCCTGATCTTGATGGGTCGACCTCAGCAAATGGTACTTCCATGACTGGATGGCAAGCGTAGCAGAGCTAACGAGAAACAAAGCTTCGTCTTTGTCTTCTTCTGTGGTAAAAGATGCTTCATCGACCGCAGTAGATATGTCGTTCAGGGTCGAATGCAAGCTTTCACATTGGTCACAGAGCTCGTCATGGTTGTGTTTGCATTGCTGCCGCAGGTCAGAATCTTCGGTGTCACTCAGAGCAAATACACTGCAATGACTTGCAACGGGAGAGGAAGAGATCACGTGAACCTGAGTGAAAATAGGAAACACAGCTTGACACAAAGCATGGATTACCATGTTACTGCAACATTAACGACAAAAAATATATGCAATAGGTATGCTTCATGTTATCTAAATCGAATAACCTCAATAATCTGAGAAGATAAAATCTATTACAAAGCATAATTTATACTGATAAAAAACGAATACCAAGAGCAAAAACCGACGTATATTGCCCAGTCAGGGTGGACCTGTCATTGGAACGGTGCTATACTTCCATCCATTTGCGAAATAAGATCACCCTGCTTGAAAAACATAATCCAATTTTCTTGGAACTCTTGACACTTTCGGTTGCTTACCTTGAAATCACCCTTCAGGTAGAATTTGGCCACCTTTAATGATTTCACGTATCGCACTTGCCACTCCTTTCCAAGACCAAGCTCCCCCAATTGAAGAACCAAGCCTTCTAGTTCATCGAACGCACGCGCCCCATCTGCTGCAAAATAGTCAAGGCCTTGGAGAGACTTTCTGGTCGAGGCCTTGCATTCATTTAAAACACGCAGCATCGTCCGCTCGCTGAACGCCTCAAATCCAGTCTCTTTGCAGTACTGGGTATACTGACGCACTATCCTTTGCGGTATCATGGTGCGAATAACATTGGGTACTTCAACCAGTTGTCCAGAGGAGAGCTTCAGTGTTTTTTGTCCAAATGGCAGATCTTGCACCAAATGGGGGCTTGTTATATAAGATAAGAAGTGATCCAGTTGTCTTGGGTCGACTCTTATCTTTGATGAAGGCTGGGGGGTCACTGAAGTGCCGCTTCCGTGCTGAAGACGATGCAGATTAGCTATGGTAAAACGATATCTACTTAAGCCAGGTATGAATCTCGAGATATCATTATAATTGGAAACACCACACATCATCGAAAGAATTTGCCATCTTGTGTCCCACCCATGGGCTTTGTCATATGCCTCAGCTAAGACCTGGAGGTAGCATTTGGAAGTTTCGGAGAGTTCGTCCAGCCCGAGTGCTTCGTTCATGGCAGGATAAGAGACGACTGCTTGCCAAAGAGAACCTGCACAACTGGGTGTTAGGTCGTGGAGCACAGAAGAAAAAATCTCTGCGGTTCGTCTAGTATACCGAAGCTTAGTGCTGTCACTGGCCTTTTCCCACTCAACCCAAGGTTGAGAGACAGGTTCAATGTTTTTGGACACCAGATACTCGTTCAACTTTTCACGGGAATTTGGCTTTGAGGTGATGCTCTCTTCACTCGTTGAGGAGACGAGGCTTGCAGTATCGGGACTGAGAAACGTCTCATCATCCTTCAACCCCTGGGATGATATTTCCAGAAACATCAAGTCCGTCTCTAGACCATCAGAAGATGACTCACTGCCAGCACTTGATTCCTCTCCTGGACGGTCTATTTCCATCTCATGAACCTACGAAAAGGTTTGCTCTATAAGCATCAAATCTTTAAAACCGATTTCTTTGTATATGTTTGTAGGGAATCAGTTTCGGGTAATAAAAAATCTCAGCAGCACCAGGTACTGTTGCGATACATCAAGAAAACAAACAAATTTGGGACAGGAATTAGCCTACCAAAGTGCGGCATAGCACCCCTCCCCTTTCCCACCCCTCAAATAAAAAAAAGTGACCAAAAAGCAGTGAGTTTACTGGTCAACGAAGGAGCCTTGTCCCAGATTAACAACTGTGTTTGTCACGCTGTGTTTGTGTTTGTCACGTGTTTTTTCTTCCTCGATTTTTTTTCCAATTTCTATGCTCTTCTAAAAATGACTATTTTCCTTTTAAAAAACAAGATTGAGATCATCAATTCATATTTGAAGCTTACCATTGTCTGTTGTTCAGGTATCTGCACCACTCGAGGCTCTTTAGGGGTAGACACAGTACTTGCTCCAGCGCCCTCCGCCGGCGTCTGTTCATCTGCAACTTGCCTGCAGATAAACTCGTCGCATCGCCTACAAATTGCTTTTATTAAAAAAAAGCAAAGTAAATAACTCATATCAACTACTATTTCTAGGTATAAAGTAATCAATCTGTCATCAATCAATGGATTATCAGCTACTCAGACGAGAAAAAAACGTTGGCAATATAAATTGCAAAGTTTCCTCACAAATATAAAATTTGCAAGCTTGAGAAAGTTGAAACTTATAGTGCTTTTTTTTTGTGTAAGGTATTACAAATAAACGTGAGAAAAAGCAATTTCATGAGAACATCTATCAACAGAAGCAATTCAACTTACGCGACCCAACTGAAACTAAGGTGTTGGTGTTGCAAAAAATATACATCGATTTTCGGCTATCCACACGGTTGCTTCCTTTGGCACTTGAGGACTTATGTGTCGCTAGATCCTTTGGAATTGCACAAAGGGTTTTCCTAGTCCTCCAACGTATGCCAAAGTCTGCCCTATGGCGTGGGCAAATAGTCAGGGTAAGATGCTTTTGCTCAAATGAGAAAACACCTGTAAAAAATATAACACCAATTAAATCTGTTGCAGCACTCATTCATAAGCACAATGAAGTTACCTGAAAACACACAAAATCAATATTTACCGGCTCTAGCTAATAGCAGCTTCATTTCAGTTCTAGAACCTTCATCTGCACTCAGTCCAAGAGTCGATAGATATCCAGTTACATCTTTCGTGCAATCCTCGAGTGTAATGCATTCCACCTGACCAGGATAATCAGGAGATCGCCCGCAAGGGGTCACCTTACCAACTAGCGTTATATAGCTACAGAGAGCCATAAAATGACAAGAAATAATAACTTCTGATGAGAGCACGTATGAAAGCTCAAGACTCGTCCGTGAAATAACTTTCCTTAGATCTGTTACGAAATTTCAACCATTTGCGCAAGAGCTTCGTGGGCAGTGATGACGTGACAGGCTTTACCACGAGAGAAAATTGTGTTTGAATTACAGCATCTTAGTCAAGATGGTGCGAGATGTAAGAAGCTCAATGAGATTGAAGTATAATAGTGTTATCGTGTAGTTATCAGACCTTGAGTAAAGTTTTTGTTTTCAGTCTTTGGTATATTTCATGATGACAGCCCATTTAGGGTCTCATGTGGTGCGGCCAGTGTTTGTTGGGACCGGATGTCGGTTAATTATGATAAATAGGAATAATTCGCGTTAATACACTGAACTGCTTGTAAAGAATGCTGTTCTCCTTCTGTATTCGCTGGAATTCTTGATTTATATATACATATATATCTAAAACAAACTAAAACGAAGCCCTTGCAGCTGAAATGTTTAAGAGTCATTCAACAGACTGATCAATTGTCACAATTTTCGTAATCGTAATACTTGTAATGGTGATCGATGAAATGACTGTAAGAACATTTTCGACGGTGATTTTATTTTCTCTCAGCTCTCACACAACTCTGAATGTACGACTTCACTATAACTCAATATTTTGTGGAATACAAGTCAAACATTTCCGGAATTAAAGTTTATTTTAAAACCTTTTTCCACCAGGGAAGGAATGATAAGATTAGCGTTTGTTTACACAACACACATCATTTTGCTCGCTCTGGACACAAACATTTGTAGTATTTTCGAAAGGAAGTGGTCCGATTCAAAGCATCAAAGTTTACTCAGGCAATAAATAGTATCATTATATTACGAATATCAAGTTAAAAAATTTAAAAATGAGGTACCAGGTACACTTTTATCGCGTTAAATTTAACCTATTTTTTGCTCTCATATCAAGCGCTATTTGAGGGTGTTGCTAAGAAGACTTAAAAATTCTCAGTATCAATGTGTACAGAAAAATTAACATAGTGAAAATGGATGGGAAGGCTTTTTCTTATATCGTGTGAAGTTTGGTGTTAATTGAATTCATTTTAAGCCTTCAACGGAGCTTGGTTTTTGCAGTGAATTTTGGACAATTTGATAGGCGGAAAACCGCACTTAAACCGCGTTTTCAAATTTTCGCCAATTTCTAAAAATTTAATAATCGTCGGAACTTTTAAACTTGATTTTTGAAAATAGTTTACCAAAGGGTATCGTTGGGCAAAATATGAGCAATTCACCAAAATGGTCGTTGACGGACGATTCTCGATCCTAACAGGCAGCCATTCTTAAGAGGCTGTCTCTCTTATTTCCACCCGGTCAATTTTGCGTCAAAAATAATTTTGCCTGAAACTCTGTTATCAGAAAGACTTTACATAGGAAAGAACTAAATTAGATTTGGTTGGATTCGAAATAATTTTCTGACTGCATTACGGGCCATAATTATTTCTCAGTCCGTAGGGACCGTCGCAACGTCTCGAAAATTGAAAAATAGGCATATTTTGTAACGTTGTAAAATATTTGATTCGCATAGTTAAGCCACAGAATTTATATCAGATTGCTTAAAAACCTTTCTAGTTTGCTAAGAAAGTTAGAATTTGCCCTCTCAACATATTTGAAAAGGCGAATTTTAGCATATTCTGACTACTAGAAATCGCCATCGGCCGATGGCCGTAAATGACCTTGATTTAGACGCTAAGTTTTGGGATTTGGGACCTGGTTGACGATTCTATCCTACACAGCCGTTAAGTTTAGACCTTTATAGGCAAAAATATGCAAAAACCCCTGTACGTTTTCGATTTTTCAAAAGTTATGACCGTTTGAATCAGCACATGTACGAGCATTCGCGATTTTTTCGCCTACACCAAAATCGAACCACTGGAGCAGATTTCGTCATAAATACAGCTTACCCGCTTTGCAGCCCGGCTTCATGGCTCACTTCAGAATTTTTCTAATAACCAAATTGGTGAAATCCATGATAACTTCAACAAATAGCTAGGTATTGCCTTCGAAAAGTAGGCGGCATCCATCGTGATTCGTGGTATCAAAACAAATGTCGAAATTGGCCACATTTCGCGGTGAATCACCCATTTAACATCGCTGCAGAGCTGAATTTTTCCAAAATCAGAATATAAACTTTCCATGTCTGGAAACTGAGGGAGAAATGAAGGTTTTAGGCTTCTGAAGTGAAGAAATAATCGCTTAAATTTAGATCAGTTCGATGTTATACTGTTCTCACAAAGGTCCGCACAAAAGAGAAGACCGCTGATAGCTTGTGCCGTATGTTGTGCCATATGGTTTTGTTTTCTATCCCAAAGTAATATTTGGGCAGAAAAATTTTGGATGAAAAGAATAAATGCTTTTACCTGGAGTTTGATATCATATAATTAATAAATCAATTTCAAATATCCTGAGCTTGCTTCTCTCGGTTCCGCGTCGATTGTGTCCACAGAACAGCAACCTGTCAATAGCCGGAAAAATCGGCTACCAACGTGTTAAAAACTTGACACATGCTTCGAATGAACAGATGTTATAAGTGTTGCTTTTGGTAAATTTTCAATCGATTTCATCAAAACATTTCATTGACTACTAGATATTATAATATATTACACTATAACAACGCCGTCAGAACTTGATATCGGAAGTAAAGGTAGTTTGTATCTGTAGAGCATATTCTACACTTTCAGCTACCGTATAAGACATTGTTTACATAAGTCTACTGAGAAACACACTGACAATCACTAATCACGTCCGACAGTTTGTCTATGAGGATCTGTTTCTTGTCTCTCAATTTTACAGGGATCTCAAAATGACTACAGACGGCTCTCAACAAAACCACATTGAATTTCTGAAGTGTGTTATTGTGGTAACGTTCACAGAGGTCCTACGTATCGTAGCAGATTGGATGTGAGACTTTGATCTCTTTGTTAACTTTGTCTACCAGATCTTATCTCTCGGAATTTTCCTGGACGCATTGGATATCTTCCTCCTCATACAGTGATATCCCGATCACACCCTGATCTTTTCGCCGCATTGCTGCTAGCCGGGAGAAAAAGCTCTGAACTTGGCTCTTTGTCAGACACTGTTCTCTAGTGAACAAACGTGCATTTGATTCATTTTTCGCATTTCGTATGTCAAATGCAACTTGGGCGGGGTCGGCCTTTCGCCCAGTTCTTTCTCTAAGTGTAAACTGTGCCGATAGGTATTCTTTTACCTTCTCTGAAAATCTAACGCTGCCCCTTGGTTTGCTTACGGCCCATGCTGTTCGAAAAGACGAGTGGGGCGAAGTATCCTCGGGAGAAGTGAGTGGTGTACTAGAATCTAACGAACAGCTCGAACACTCGATACCAGCGGTATCTATCGACGAGAACTTAAGGGCCCAGTCCCTTTTGATTGCATCATACTGGCTTTAACCTGCTGACTGTATGCTTTCAAACGTTCAGGTGCAGCTCTAGCTGCGAAAAGGTTTCGAACACTTCAACACATCCAAACACAGAGCATTCAAACAATGGCGTTGTACTCTCTGTTTCCTTTCTGCCCTTTGAACGACGCTTGACCACACGCTTTTCAGGAGGATCATAAAACCCTTGAGATTCTATAGTTTGAAGGGACGTTTGACCTTGGTGCTTGATATAAATTACGTCATATGGAATGTACTTCCCTTTACCGATGCCATAACATTTCCAAACTCTCAGACCGATTTCTCCATATTCGAAGTTGTGGAAGCTACTAAAATGCTCAATCTTATTTATACAGAGAGTGTTCTTTGATTCGTCTACTATTCTTACTGCAGCTGTTTTTCCCTTCACTGGGTGTTTCGTCAATGCGTATCCTCTGTCCAATGAAAGCTTTAGCAACCTCGCTAAAGACTCGCTACAGACTGAAGCCTCTCTGGTTTCGAAAAAGCACTTGCATGCCATACTACACTTGCAGGCCTTCCAAAAAAAAAAAGGGTCAGCGGGTTCACCTGCAATGATTAATGCGGACCTCTGTTATGCGCGATAGTTCAATCGTTCAGCTTTAAATTCCAAAACGCCAAACTTCGACACATAGACTTACAAGTGGAGTTCTATGACTGATTCTTGAAGAGAATGCAGCTGCAATCCAAAGTTTCAACGGGACATTAAGCGCGAAACATGGCTTTAGTTTTCGAGTTTAGTTCGCAACAACGAGTCAAAGAAGAGTATCGACAGATGCCGACCGCTGAATCTTGGAGGTATTCAATGGAGTTATCATAAAGTCCAGTTCACCAGTTTGGGAAGCGAGGAATATCTGAAATTTCACATAAACCCATGATTTCTCCGGCTATTGATGGGTTGCTGTTCTGTGGACACAATCGACGCGGAACCGAGAGAAGCAAGCTCAGGATATTTGAAATTGATTTATTAATTATATGATATCAAACTCCAGGTAAAAGCATTTATTCTTTTCATCCAAAATTTTTCTGCCCAAATATTACTTTGGGATAGAAAACAAAACCATATGGCACAACATACGGCACAAGCTATCAGCGGTCTTCTCTTTTGTGCGGACCTTTGTGAGAACAGTATAACATCGAACTGATCTAAATTTAAGCGATTATTTCTTCACTTCAGAAGCCTAAAACCTTCATTTCTCCCTCAGTTTCCAGACATGGAAAGTTTATATTCTGATTTTGGAAAAATTCAGCTCTGCAGCGATGTTAAATGGGTGATTCACCGCGAAATGTGGCCAATTTCGACATTTGTTTTGATACCACGAATCACGATGGATGCCGCCTACTTTTCGAAGGCAATACCTAGCTATTTGTTGAAGTTATCATGGATTTCACCAATTTGGTTATTAGAAAAATTCTGAAGTGAGCCATGAAGCCGGGCTGCAAAGCGGGTAAGCTGTATTTATGACGAAATCTGCTCCAGTGGTTCGATTTTGGTGTAGGCGAAAAAATCGCGAATGCTCGTACATGTGCTGATTCAAACGGTCATAACTTTTGAAAAATCGAAAACGTACAGGGGTTTTTGCATATTTTTGCCTATAAAGGTCTAAACTTAACGGCTGTGTAGGATAGAATCGTCAACCAGGTC
Organism: Pocillopora damicornis; assembly: GCF_964200805.1. Lineage (NCBI taxonomy): Eukaryota > Metazoa > Cnidaria > Anthozoa > Scleractinia > Pocilloporidae > Pocillopora > Pocillopora damicornis. The sequence continues at coordinate 18,939,317 of NC_142671.1, forward strand.
CCAAATCCCAAAACTTAGCGTCTAAATCAAGGTCATTTACGGCCATCGGCCGATGGCGATTTCTAGTAGTCAGAATATGCTAAAATTCGCCTTTTCAAATATGTTGAGAGGGCAAATTCTAACTTTCTTGGCAAACTAGAAAGGTTTTTAAGCAATCTGATATAAATTCTGTGGCTTAACTATGCGAATCAAATATTTTACAACGTTACAAAATATGCCTATTTTTCAATTTTCGAGACGTTGCGACGGTCCCTACGGACTGAGAAATAATTATGGCCCGTAATGCAGTCAGAAAATTATTTCGAATCCAACCAAATCTAATTTAGTTCTTTCCTAGGTAAAGTCTTTCTGTTAACAGAGTTTCAGACAAAATTATTTTTGACGCAAAATTGACCGGGTGGAAATAAGAGAGACAGCCTCTTAAACGTTAAAAAACCAATTTTTACGTCCTCTCAATAATGAAACCTCGACAGCGTTTTAGTCACGTCACGTTTCTACTTTGAACTGAACACTACACTCGCATGTTGTGCCGAAGTTGAGACGTTATACCGTCAGAAACGGTTAACGCATCGGGCTATAGGCGAAAATCTTAGAAGAAAATAAATTACGTTTTTTCGGCAACGTTTTACCACACGTCGCCGTGGTGGCATCCTAATCTCCTTAACTACAAATGCGATAACAACCTCGAGAAACTTTACACCGGCATCTCGGGATTGTAAGATTGTATGAAAACGCGGGCTATTTTTCGACCACGTCTGGGCATAAACAGGCGTAAACAGGTTCTTGCTTAAAAAAACTAATTGATGTCGGAGGTAAACAAAAGATAATGCACAGTTTTTGAATCAGGGGCTGTTTTACTTGGGGAACAATGGGGTGATAGCTCTTACGGCTGACGGTTAAGAATAATTTTGGCCATTTTACGGCTAACAGTTAATTTCTTTCCATTTTAATTAAAAGAAAAAGTTTTCTCAGTTAACTTTTTTACGATTAAGGGTTAAAATTTGTCAATTTTTACGCTCAAAGGCTAAAGCCGTAGTACGGCTGACGGTTAACCCCATTGAGGACCTCATCTTCAACCGGAAATCTATTGGAGACTTTTCCTGTCTCGCCTGCTTTGAGAGTGATCCAAATTAATGTTAAGGTATATAGGACCTCAAGAACGCTTCCGACTTTATCCTGTATGTGTGCCTTACGGCTATCATCAGCCTTTTGGTGAATTCTGTTGGCTGTTAGTCAATAATACCTCCCGAAAGGATCTGTAAACCAGGTGCGGCGCCAAAAATAGCGTTTAGATAGGAAACTGCCTTGGTGCCTCTTCAAGCATTGAGTAAGCTATCCGGAAGTGTCAAATGACCGTCCTCTAGGAGGAAATTCCTTGCTCTTCGCTGGAATAGAAGATTTAATAACTCGAAATCTAAGAATGGTTCAGAAAATTACGTCTCTCCGCTTACGGTTTTCACCCTAGACTTTTTACCACAGAGGTCCCAAACGCGAACGAAACGCGGAAGGAAAGAAGTGAGTAAGCAAAGGACAGGAAGAATCTTGCTGCTGTTTTCCCTTTCTAGGCAGGAAAAGAAGGAGGCGTTTCGTTGAGAGGGATTAGTGAACCGATATCCTACCATTAGCTAATGTCATCTACTGTCTTCTTGTTTATAACCATTTGCCTTTTTTTTGCCATTTCGGGTGGCCCTTTGTTTCCTTCTTTCATCTATTAGTTACACACCATACGTCGCTAAAATTTAATCAATTTTGAGAGGCTCTTCCTTCCTTTTTTCCATCTTTTAGTTACACGCCATGGGTTATTAAAATGTTAGGTGATAACTATCAAGTTCAGCACGCTCCTTGGGATGTTACCGACGGAGGAGCCCTGGACTCCAAATATGGCTTGCAGTGTCTAGACATGTTTCTGCAGACTTCCATGTTGGAACCAACAACATATGACGTTATCATCTTCAATTTTGGTATGCATGACATAAACTTCAGCGGTAAATACCCAGAGGAATACGTCGAACCAGATGAATATACTGAAAATCTACGTTCTATAGCCTCCACACTGTTATCAACTGGCGCGAAAGTTGGATTCGTTCTCACAACACCCGTTCCCTTCAATGTCACACTCAACAACCGAGTTAAACAATACAACCGCTTAGCGGATGCTGTTATGAAAACATTTCCAACAGTAGTGACCGCTGACCTGTATACCTGGGTCACAGACGCCTGTGGAGAGCCACCTTACGAAAGCTGCATCATTGCTGAAGAACAGCCGAGCCCACACTACACAAAACCAGGATATGAGTATTTAAGTATAAGGGTCAAAGATTTGATTTTGGATCTTGTTCGAGGGATTGATCAAAACGCCCACCATTTTTGCCCGCAGGTACAGTATGTTGATCAAGCATGAGGTCAAGATGGCTGGATATTGACCGAGTTCTTTTCTTTGTTTGACTTTTTATGGACCAAGACGAAGTCGCGGTCCGTAAAACGGAAAAAGGGAATAAGGCTAATATCCAGTCACCTTGATTTGACAAGTTTTGTCAATAAAAGATTGATTAAATTCCAAAAAAATCATCGCTTTATTACGAACCATGATTTGCTTATTTCGAGAGACAGGAAAGAAAGCCAACTGTTTGTAGCACAATAAACCCACGGGAGTCGTTTATGTTTTCTTTGTTTTGACTGTGCTCTGTCGGCTTTTGACTCTACCGTCGACATACTCAAAAAATTACAAACTTTGTGTGCCCACTCCAAGTAATTTTTTTGCGCAGGATCAGAGCGGGTAATCCCGCCTATCATGCCCGCTCGGGTATCCAATTAGAACACAGGATTCGCTTCATATTGCCCTCCGGCACTGCCCGCGATGTAATAATATTCCTTCTTGGTTATGGTCATTCGTTATAATACATCGTTCAGGAGTAAATTGTAATCAACATTCAAAGGAACAACTGTTAATCATTTAAGTTCTGTAACGTTTAAGTCAAATTGTGCCAATTGTTGATATTTTACAGGACATTTTGTCGTCTTGTCGCGACCATAGGACAAATGAAAGATTAAGCATTGCTAATTGCGTATAACCGTCAGCCTACATGACCCATCTTAATCTAAACCCCACACCAGCCAAGATATCGTTTCCATTGGACATTATTTTGCAAAAGGTACTATATTAATCATTGCTTCTCTTTTTCAGCAAACAGCGAGAGGAAATCCTGTTACTTGCGAGGACAAGTCTGGTAAAGTGGTGACAGTGTGTCCTTATAATAGCACGTGTTGTGATTCACTGTTCTCTGTAACAGGAAAGGGCTGTTGCTTGCACAACCCAGAGGCCATCCCGTGTAATGACGGGAAGCACTGTTGTCCCGCAGGTTATGAGTGCGAATCCAGCTGCTCAGTTCACAGGTGTTCCTGTGCAAAGGCGGAAATTATTTACATCAAATGAACGCTGGTGCTTTACAAACCTCATTTTTGAGGGGTCGTTCATTCTTTCCTCTCGTTTTAAAATGAAGCAAACGTGAACAGTTGCCACCTCGAATAATTTCCATAAAAAATGAATCAAATCCGAAAAAAAATTGTCAATCGAAGCTTAAATGAATAGATTCGCTCGGAAATAAAATTACGAGCGGCACGGTTGATTGGATGTGGTTGTTTTTTGTAACAGATCAAACTCATTACTGATTATGTTGTTAAATAAAGACTCTCTTATTTTACAAACGACAGTCTACATAATCTTGTATCAGTCGTTGAAAACGACTTTTGTGGCAAAAAAAGTATATAAGTCACACTGGATTGACAAGCAAAATTTGCCGGAGCAACTAGTTGTCGGTTTTGAGTCAACTTCTACAACCCTTTGGGCGGATTCAGTAGAAGTGTAGGTGCACCATACAACACTGTGTTAAACCAGTGTCTTGAGAATGATAAAGGTTTATTTCTTTCCTCTTTTCCGCCAGCCCCTTCCTCTTCCACAGCTGTTTGCTCGTCACCAGTCCCTTCTATGTCGACATGACGCCCAGATTTTGAGCCTCTATCAGATGCAGCGTCAGTTTCCGGTACAACATCGGGTTGTTTGGGAAACTGTGCCAAGCCTCTCACGGCTTGTCCAACTGTTTTACTTGCTTCTAACATGCCTGAGAGTAACGTAGTTAAATAAGCTTCAGGTTACAACTAGGAAAAAGATAATTTCCAAATTTCCGATGGATTTGGTGAGAACTTGAGCAAAAAAGAAGGTCGCGAGTAAAAGCAATTTGAGGTAGATAAGAAATCGCGGTAGCTATTGAGACACAAACAGCATTATGAATATTTCATTTCTGGTCGTAAAACATCTTTGTTATCAAGGTGCCTTACAAAGGCTGGGTGGACATTTAAGTTGTAAAAAATTAATGTTATGAAAATCATCCGTAAGATTTTAAAGACCCTTAAAGGTTTGGCAGATTCATGCTTTCTTGACGGTTATCAGTTATGAGCGAAAGTTAACTCAGACAAGTCAGCTTTTCCCGGAAACTGATTAGGCTACAAAGTGGTCTTCAATTCAAAGTTTGAAACTATCTAATAGTAGATGGATTCAATTCAATATGGTTCCACAAAATGGATCATCCGAACACGTTGGGAATTACTTCAGTGATCGATATTTTGTATCTATAGCAACTATCTTCCTAGCCCTAATTCTTAAAAAGGGGCCCTTCTATTTACAAGATAAAAAATGTCTCAAGAACCAGAGGTCTCGTACATATAGCACTGATAAAAAAAAAAAAAACAAAAAACGAACTACGAAAGAGAAAATTGCTTACCACTGAGGTAGGTATCAAGTTTTTGTTTATTGTCAGACAGCTGGCAGTGCCACTGATTTGACACAACTCCAGCCACACCTACTAAAGAAAGCATCATAGCAGTCTCCAGTGGACGCTCCAGCCATAGTTCACCAACACTGCCATCAGAATAAAAAGAAGGGATTTGTTAGATTCCAGCTAGTACCCTTAAAAAAATTACGTGCGTCGTCACGCACCACCCTCTCTCTCTCCCTCTCTTTGAGGGGATAGCGTAATGCGTGACGAGAGAGTGTGATGCGTAACGAGAGAGTGTGATGCCTCACAAGTCCAAACAATGGAGACAGAGCAAGTGGTTCATGACGAGAAAAAATACGGGCTGCGGAGGAGTGTCACTCTGAAGCAAGTTTAAGAAAATAAATAGGTTGTAGAGAGAACTTCAAAGCCGCAATTTGATTGCTTACGCTTTAGTGGCATCATCTTTTCCCTGTCTGAGGAAACTCTGGCTTGTCTGAACCAAGTCCAGCAGAAGAACCAAGAGACAGTCTGGAAAAAAAAAATCATTCAAATCGCATTTGGCAATATCGTGTGGCATATAAAAAATTTCCAGGAGTTTCGTTTAGTGAATTACCGTCGTCTTATTCTCGATGTGATGACTGAAGGCGATAATAGTCATAATAATAATAATAATAATAATAATAATAATAATAATAATAATAATAATAAAAATAACAACAACAACAACAATAATAACAATTTTTTTTATGTGCAGATTTTAAGTCTCAATGCGCTTACATGTCACTTATAAAATAAAACTTCAATACAAAATAACTAATCTATTAAAAAAATTCTCATAGTTCAAAGAAAAAACTTCCAAAATAAAAATATTTTTAAGGTAGGTTCGCAAGACGATAACAAAACAGCAATTTTAAGAGAATTAATGTAGGTGCATAGAAGGGAAACGCCGTTGACTTTATAAGATATGAAGCAAAAGCACGTTGACCGTTTAAGATATAAAGCAAACGCACGTTGACCGAGAAGATATAAAACAAATACCACACAGTGAGCCAAACGGACTGGAGGGGAGGGGGCACCCCTAAAGGACCTCCGATGTGCAAACGCCAAAAAAAAAAAAACCAACAACACACACGTGCACAGAAGGAAAACAACTTCACAGTGTCAAGATTCATAAAATCATCGCACCAAAAGAAAGTTTACCTGTTACATTTATGGGTGCAAGCATATTAGGAGGCAGACAACCCAAATATCTTTCGGTGCCGTAGAAGATAAAGCCAGTGCTTTCGGACAGAAAGTGCTGAAATTCACCCACACTAAAAGAAAATACATGGGAGAATCTTCACGATAAAATTTTTCACGCAACTCAAAGGCATAAATACGAAAGACGTCGAAAGCATTCAGCTTTGGGTTCAATGCTTAGTACATGGAGACCATGTTCAACCATCTCTTAAAGGCAATTTTAAAGTGAGTATCGAAATTAACCTGGGAATAAAATAGTTCTGCCAAACGTTGCTCTGGGATTAGGCATACGGCTTCTCGCGCCACTTTCTAAATCAATCAGATGTAAAATCAAAACCACTCGACCACAGTTTGGTCACTCGCGTTTTCCCGCGCTTCAGATTTGCCAAACGTTTTTGTGATTGGGTAAACAGCTTCTCGCGCCACTTTCTTAACCAATCAGATGTAAAATCAAAACCACTCGCGTTTTCCCGCACTTCAGGCTGTTTGCTTGTATTTACTTTGGGATATGCAGTATTACTGGTTAGCTGTTTTGATTGCTCTGGTTTTGGGTTCCTGACACACGATCAAAATGCACTTTAAAACTAAGAGAAGCCACTGCAAATTCACACGTTTGAAAATAAAATAAAATATTTTGTGAACTTGGAATAAATTCAAGACATACCTCGGAAGGTGGTCACTTCCTGTTATACCATTCCACTTCGCTGTAAAATTTTTGTATTTGGTGACGGCATCATTAATTACCTTACACGGGTTATCATCACCTACATATAACAAAAATAGAAACATCTGTATTATTTATTCAAAATCGACTAGATTCATATCAGCTGAGAGGCAAAAATCATCAACTTAACCCTTTAACTCCCAAGATCTCATTAGTAATTCTCCTTACAGTTCTTGTGATGTTAGTTTGGAGAATTTGGTATTGGATCAACTTATAACCCCCTAACTGATATTTTTCTTTTTTCTCATCACTTATGGGTGTTAAAGGGTTAACAGATAGATTCCACGTTGCCGTGCGTATGTTCAGTAATAGATTTCTGATAACGTCAAAACGTGGAAAGGACACATGGCGCAGCGGAGTATCACCTTGACATATTCTGTGATCTATCACTGTACAGACCTACGGCAACATCACGGGAATGTTCTTGTTTTATATGATAAAAAAGCAAAACGTTGTAGTGGTGACGTCATCTGTGCGTTTGTCCTCCTATAGACCACAAGCAAAACTCAATCGAAATGCGAGTAGGATTTATTTTATTTCATGAAAAAATGTTGCATAACTCGGTTTACCTTCCTCGTCGCATTCGTTGTAAGGGTCGACAATGTCTAAAAGAAAGTCAAGATGTTTTATAGTTTCCGTATTTGCCGACGGTTTGACCATAGCCTTTTTGTGATGATTGAACAACAACTAATTCCATCGACCTCGTCGAAAAAGCAAGCAGCACTTGGAACGGGAAAATGTTTTTTTTGCAGATTCATAATTAGTTCTAACTATTTTTATTTTGATAAGTTGCAGTTAACTACATGATCTGATTGGCTTGATCGACCAATTGCTTCATGTGTTTTAAAGAACTCGCACTCAAAACAAAACCAAACTAAGGTGTATTCCTCTCTGCGTACTAGTCACCATAAGGTCCTCTTACAAAAACAAAAGTGGGGAAATCTTGGAATTAATGAATTTGATTAGTAGTCATACAATTTACTTCTAATCCATATCACAAAAATTGATAAAGGAAGAACTCGCTGTAAAGGATACATCTTATTCCGTTAAAATCAACCACAGGACCTTCTTTGGGAACACCAGTTCCAACCTCTTTACCTCCCTGGAATGAAAAATAAAAAGCATGCTAAATTCTTACGAACAATCAAACGGGCAAACGTACGACGAGGACATAAGAAGGAAAGGAACACGAATAACAGAAAAGAAAAGAATTGAAATAACTACTTGAACTGACTTCTTACCTTTTTCTCACTCTTTTGTCCTGATTTCGCTGTTGATGGCTTATCTGATTTCGCTTTGTCAGGTTTCTTGCCCATTTTTCCAGTGACTTTAGTTGTACTTTCTTCAAATGCAGAACGCAAGAAAGTTATATTAAAAACGCTAAATACATCAGCAACCGCTCGTGTTGTGTGATCGTGTTGTGTGATCGTAATACTGAGATATGTCCTAAGAATACTCCTTGTCGGTGATTGTTATTGACGCCAGTTTAACAGCCCGAGCGGAAGCCATCATCAGATTCAATATAACAAAACTATGACTATATCTCACCGTCGATAACGTTCGCCAAGTGATTGATTTATAGTTGAGTGTCTTGAGCAATCCGGAACTACACTGGTTCTACCTTGTTTTGCTCTATGATTGGTCCATTAAACCCGTGCCACTCCTCTTACCAAAGCGATTTAAACTTAAACCAACTACACCTTTGTCACTTGCGTTTTCCAACACTTCAGGTAATTTATTTTGGCTTTACTTTGAGTTCTCCCTACCTACTGGTGACATTTTATTTTATTCTGTTTGTTTTTGTGACTAAGTCGGGTTTTATTCATTGTCACCCAGTCCAGAAGCGCAATAGTGAGGGAGAAATTTGAATGTATTTCTCAAAAAGACGAACTTCCTCTTTGGTATTTCATTATCCTCAACGGCATGTCTTAGCAACACTTCATACCTGAACGTTCAGCTGGGTGCACACGATGATAATGGAACTGTAGAGAGAAGTCACGTGATATGCTTGTAATTTGGGGTACAGCAAAAGTCTTAAGAGCCTCCAGAGGTAACTGAAGTAGCCATTCATCAGCTAACAAAACAACGGACTCTGAAACCGCGTCTGGACTGAAGGAAACATAACAGAGAGTAACTAAGCTAAGCCTTACCAACGGCTTAAATTTACCGCTCACCGCCGCCACAATCCACTGTTTTGTGCGCTGTGGACAGTCTTAGAGTGGTTTATATAGAGCATTTGAATGTGTTCATATATGAGTATGCCGTAACCTAAGTATCTGAAAAAGTGACTATATGCTCTACTACAATAATGTGTACACACGTTTAGTAAATTTCTGGCCTCTGGTTGGATTAATAATACCATACGTGTATTCAATTCAGTGTTCTCAGTAGATTTTGCTATGTATAAACCCTTTCTGTCTTTTCTTGGATTAAATTCAGCCACGAAATGTTTAAGCGCGAAAATTGCAATCGGAAGGTTTCTGTAAATAGTTAGCACCTCTATTTGATTTAATACCGACAATAGCTTAATAAGATAACATTGTTACTGATATAAATTTTATGAAAATGGTCTGTGCTATCAGTTGTCTTACTTTAAAGCTGGATGTAGTTTAGTTAAGATAGGGTCTAGGTAAGCTTCAACTGCTGCCACAACGTCCCTAAAATGCGACTACAAAGGAAAATACAGATTTAAACGCGAGGTAGTTTTAAATGAAAAGACAAGTCACTGACTAATAAAGTGGACAAAACACGCATCATGCCTTTCAAAAGCAGCGAAAAAGAACCAGAGAGATTTGCACAGAAAAATAGAGATAAAAAAAACCAAAGACGGGAAAGAGCAGGTTTCACAATACTTTTCAAGACAGAGGAAGTGTGGCCCACACAAAGGAAAATACTGTATTGATGGTAAATCTTCCTTGATGTCAACGAACGTTTCCGATCATGATCTCTCAAGACTGTCTGACAACGAAATGTCTCCAATTAATCATCAGCTCGCTCCACGGCGTGCAATTTAACGACGAAACGCCCCTCTCTTTTCACGGTTGGTCTTTTAGTGCCAAGACAAACAGCGCCTGATAACTTTTGCAGAGTTCCTAAACCCAGTGATATCTTTCTCTGTATTTTCGAGAATATCAGGTGCTTGCATATGAATAGAAACCATAGGCACGACTTACCTCAAGCTGAGATTCTTTTTCAGCAAAACTAGAATCAATCGGCAACAGTTCCTTTATAGTTTGGTGTAAAAGTTGATTTAAAATCATTAAATGATAGCGAGATATAAGGTAAACTTCATTTTTCTGTGTGAAGCTTTTTTGAAATTCCAAAAACTTCTCCTTTTACGCTCTCATATGTGACGAGGATTGGAAAGTTTTCCTTTTGCCGAATTCAAAATAGATTTTTCGTCTACCAGTCAACGAGAATATCGAAAAAAATATTCCTACACTTTTGCAGTCCATCAACTGCTGATTGATACTGCGCGGTTCATTTGGTCGTGCAAGCGAACACGAAGGCGGTCAAAGGCAGGTAACACAACTTATCAAACATCGTCAATTTTGGGTGCAGCGGCTTTAAATATAAACATTCGTTAAAATGATTTTTCTTAGGATTCTGTATTTTATTAGCTCTACGGTGATAGAGGTTTTTATAAAACAGCAACGCGCGTTGGAACGATTTTGCAGAAGACGTCGTTGTATGTTTACAGCAACCTGGTGGTACCAGCGATCTAACCTGACTCTCCACCTGTAGACTGTTGTCCTCAAGTTTCGCCAACATCTTTCTCCTCTGCTCCTGTTGATTTCTAACATAGGTTTGTCTCATGAGCTCGGAAGCAGTGTCAGATTTGAACTGACTGAACTCTTCAATAAGTTGCTCCAGTTCCACTGCACTCACAGCTGCGCGGGTTATCATGGCCTTTGAGGGAACTAAAGAACATAAAAAGAAATATCAACACCATCAGAAAGAATAGAGAAAGGCAGAATAAACTTTCAAATATCAAATGTTTTCGTAAAAACTATAGAGAATTTACAAAACGAGTTTCACGACCCTGTGCCTGAATTAATTCCGCCTTCTAAGGGTTTTTTTTTCCAGTTCATTTATTTGACATATAGTGATCTTTCATTCATTCATTCATTCAGTTAGTCTTTTTTGTTCCGCGCACAAAAAACTGTACCTTTCGGGAGATTACAAAATATCGTTTTGGGAGTTAGAAAAACAACCCAGAAAAAAGTAACAATTAGCCGACAAAAAACAAGGCAGGCTTAGGAGCAGGAGAATCAAACTAGATTCTGTACATGATGCACACATTAAATTTTCCTCTTTTTTTGGTGCAGGAATCATGGCGTACTGCCTTAGGTTCAGTACGCAACCATGGATACAGAATTCTACACACATCGTTAGAAAAAAAAAAAAAACTTTTTAGGTACAGGTATAATATACTGCGTTTGTTAACCCATTTAATATTCTTGGTGGGTGACTTAGGATAAGCACAAAGGTGCAGTACTTACCGGGAAGAGTTGATGCCTGCTTGTTGGCTTTTCCGCTTGGTATAGGAGATCGACCCTTATCCAGCACAGCTCCATAAAGGTAACATCTTTGACATACACGGATGAAAAATGAGAACATCAACATAAGGTAAAAACAACAGCAATACTTGGCAAAAAATATGGTACAAACAACATCCATCACGTAATAAACTTTGTTAGTTTAACTTGTAATCCGATCGCAAGGACTGGACAATAAGAAAGAAAACCAAGTTGACACTACAGCCTTTAAAGTCCTGCTGACTGATCAGCCGATTGTCATCGGCGCTTAATGAGGCACACCACTGTCGGCCGGATGTATAATTAACCATAATTTACCGACGAAACCAAACAAGAGCAAGAGGTACGGTTATAAACTCAATCACAGCAAAATATTAATATAACAAAAGTTTAACGCGAACAATTTGACTGCTCACCTATCGGGAGAATGCTGGAGCACGACAAACTGAGTATTCATGCTTGAAAACTCACGAGTCAGTTCTAAGTGACTTCTTGTGATTGTTAACCGCCGCCAAGCCTATTAAAGTCAACCAACAACGTTAGTGGGTAACACAGCGATAAGGTACATTCGGGGGAGAACCACTAGAATGCCAAAAATTTCCCTTGAATAGAGGTGTTCATTCAGTGAAGGTAACAGATGTAAGGTTTTAGAAGCATTTGCACATTTAAAGAGTGCCTTCTCCTGAATACAAGTTTTTCGAGAGAGAGGTTGCACTGTACCAGCGGGTATCTGAAGGTTGCACTCCATTGCAAGTTCGCCTAATATGAATTAGTTCGCCCCATAGAATACAACAAGTTCGCCCCCACTTTTGCCGCATTGCCCTAGAATCTTTCAACTCGTTTCCTTAAGGCAGAAAGCGCTCCTTTTCTGGCGAATCCGATATATTGGGATCTTTACTAGGACCGTCATTATTCCCATCTTCGAACATAGGATTACGCTGGTCGCATGGAAACGAGTTGAAGATTTGGAAGCGAACTGGTAAAGGTGAGGGGAGGATTAATATATTTTATGGAGTGAACTCGTCGTAATGATGGCGAAGCGATAAGGAGCAAACTTGCAATGGGGCGAAACCTCCATAAGCCTTTCATCGTATTGAATCTGGAGTTAGTCAACGACTCTTGAGTAGACTTTTTTTTTTTTCTTTACCTCACAGTCGGCAAGATGGTTAGAATTTGAGGCCAAAATACTCGATGATGTATCACTCAAGAACTCCATGTTAGTAAGTAGTTTTCTCTGGTGTAGTAAGGCTGCCTGACGCGACACAGAAGGGTCCTGCTGAACTCGTCTTAATACCCCTTCCAGAACCTGAGATGCATGGCAACTCTAAGCAAGACAAAAAGTGAAGGTAATTGGATATCAGACGTCTTTAATGTGCCGAGTGAATAGTCAACTGCGTATGGATATTTGTACTTGCTTGCACGGCTATTTCAACTATTTGAGTGTTTTATTACATGGTTGCCTAGAAATCCTATGTTTTCACTGAGAAAGGCTGTTTTAACGTTAGTTGTGTAACGACCCCTTTCTTCGCAATACAGTTTTGGCTAAATCAGGGATTGGCATTGATTTGTTACAACGCTTTTCCAGATTAAGGATACAGCCATGGTTGCCTTGTCCCTAGACTTCTCTCTAAAAAAGAGAAGCTACAAATTTTGGCTTTAAATAGCAAAGGAAGGACACTTCATACAGAAGAGAAAATCGCTCAAGTCCATGATCCCTACCACAAAACCTAACGCTTCACCCTGTGATGAAATGATCTGTTATCGCCGGATAAAATGCTCTCCACTATCACAACAACAACAAGTGCAACAACAACAACAAACACTTCATTTTGAATGAAGTAGATGATAAAAATCAAAGACTGTAATCTCCCTAATTAAACTTGGACATTAAACGAACATCAACAACATCATTGAACAAAACTTATACCAAAAGGATCCTACAGAAATACAGGCTAAAGTTTGACTGAAATAAAACTATGAAAAGTTTCTCAACCGTCAAAGATACCTGAAACAGTGCCAGATATTGCGAGGAGGTGAGTGGATCATGAGCGCCAATAGAATCCACCAGTTCACGAGCTGCCTCACAAACAATATCCTGACCAAGGCCGAGAAAAAAAGAAGACATAACTTACCACATCTCGCATACAGATGGGGGCATATAGTTAACGACTATTCACCGAAATAGAGGTGGCTATTGGTGGATGTTGACCGAAAGCGAAGCGGCGAGGTAAATATCCACCGCTAGCCTCCGACACTAAGGTGAATAGTTGTCTCAGTATATACTAAAACAATGAAATAATATAGCACATGATTTTAGTACGTGCGCGTGAAACAAGGGGTGGCCTCTTAGAAGATCATTTGTGTTAAGTTCTAGTACAAAATTCTTGGGTAATCTTTGGTAGATTGACATTCTATCCAGGAAGAGTAGCAAAATATGTTCCTACTCACTTCAAGCTACAGAAACCTAAATGAGCTCCGATTGCAAAGGGTTAACAGATTCGCAAGGCTTACCACCTTGTACCAAGTACTAGTTAGCGGGATTTAGCGAAAAGGCCTCACCTGCGTGACAAAGGCGGTACTGCCACGAAAACGAACTCACACGAGCAATCTACTTAACTCCGAAGAGGATTATAAATCCTACCTCGACATATCAACTAGAGTTACTAACTAAGAACATTACTTAAAATGTACTAACTTTGAAGCCGTGTTTAAGTCCCATCTGTACACACTGTGACAGACATTCCACTGCTTGGCTAAGATATCTCTTAGAAGTTGAAAATTCAGCCTGAAAGGGAGGGAAAATTTAGCATTGTGGACATGCTCAAAGGCGATAACATGGCATGACATGAAGGAGCTTACATTTAACTGAAGTGCTTGATTGGTGAGTTTAATAAACTCTCTTGATGGATTCGGAAAAGCCTCTATTTCCGTATCGCCAGTGCCCTGGTCACCCGTTGCAGAATCTGCAACGGTCGGGTTTAAAGGCTTGGCTGCTCTGTCTTCTTCTTCTTCATCGTGTGATAACTGTTAATATGTTACAAAACGTTAAGTCCTCTGTAGGTATTATATCCTATGTTCTGTCAAATTATCAATCAGAGATTTCTTTAGAAAGAAGTTGTTTGAGTCAAATACTTGGTCGTCCACAGTTTGTTACAGGTTTTCGTAAAAATAGTCAACACTTATGTAAAACTGTTGGCTAATCTAAAGCTGGTTTTGAACACCGTCAGTTTGCTCACAGCCGCAGAATTCTTGTAACAAACGAACCTTCCTATTTATTAACATGTCAGTTTGCTCTCTGCTACTGTGTTCAGTCAGCGAAACAAACGAATTATGCTTCCAGTTGAAAATAAGTTGACCATTCTATTAAAAACTAGCCTGAAATACTTTGCAATTCAGCTAGAATTCAGCACGGCCTCTGGCGCAAACGTAAGAAAAAATATCTATATTAGGATTATGAACGGTTCCTCGACTAGTGAGAAACTTAACCTTATGGATTGTTACGTGCACAAGACGAGCGAAAGTGTTATTTGCCCTACCTCTAGTTCTTTCCACTGGGTATCTGAATCAGGAGCCGTGTGCGCCGCTAGTACACCCAGGCAGCAGCCAAGTATGTAAAGTGTCTGCCAAGGTAGAAGAAGAAAGAGTACAAACCGTTGATCAGCTAAACAGAATAACTTTCTTTTATGTTTCAAAGATATGAAAAAAAATAATTGTTTTGGAAACAACATGCGAGGAATGGTTACATGCAGGTCACCTTTCCTTGAAAGAACAGAATAGAGGAAAATACTACAAGGAGTTTATGACAATTCCACGCAAATCAGCAGTTTGCCATGAGCTCGAGGAAACTTGAGCGGCCGATTCGTAATTTAACGATTGATCTTTTTGTTTTACATTTAGTGGTCGCCAAGGTGGCGCGAGTTTTCTACAGAAATCACAGAGCGAATTCATGCAAAACCAATGCAATAAACCGTTATCACGCAGCGGCTGTGTCGAATTTTACGGATACAAAGTTTTGTGCCTAACCCTCAAGTCTACCTTTGATGGCGAGTGTGCACAGACAAACAAATCTTTTGTGTCCCGGGGAATGAAAAAGAATGCTGCGTGCTGAAGGTCCATCTTGGATTACTTTCGAACCTAAATTGACAATTGCTCTATGCCGTGTCAAGTTCAAATAAGTCGTCTTCATCTTGTATCATTTTCCTTACCTTAGCCCGGAGATATGCCACGTTACCCGTAAGGCCATGCGCCATCGATAGCTGCATCAAAGTATCCTCGGCGAGAGTTCTTCGAAAAGAAAAATGTAACAAGAGTAAGGAATGAGGAATGGATGGGGTACTGAGTAAAACAGAAACAACACGTTTAACGAAATTTTGTAAATTACAGTCGAAAACTGATGAAATAATCATCGCAGTTTAATGGGACACTCCTACAATGGCAACAATTCGAAAGAAATTAAGAAAATAATCACTTTGGAGTATAATGAAGAAATCAATGGAACAAAAAAAAGCGGACATCTGTTCAAAAATTACCTCGTTACTTCTCGCCACTTTCTCTGCTTCTCAGTTGGCGGGGGCTCCACACCAACGTAGTCGTCTATCATCTGCAAAAAAAGGAATCAAAATCAACTAGTTCCTTTTCTTTCCCAATACTATGTTTACTGCAAAATGTAATATATTGAATTATAAAAAGAGCAACTTTTGGCATTAAACACTCGCAGCCGACTATAGGTAATCATGAACTGATCTGATTGGCTCGCTTGAAACCCACTAATCAATAAATGATACAGGATTCCCTACTTCGCGTTAATCGCACCCACAATTCTCTTTGGACTTAAGCTTAGCGTATGGGAGCAAACAAACATAAACGTTTTCGTTAAAAACAAAAATCCGTCGACAACTTTTGCGTCAATTAGACAATCAAGACGAATTCGTCGTACACAAACAAATTCAATCTTGCTTTGCCGGTCATTTTCTCACAAAAACACTAACTCTAAGAGAAAAGGCAATATGAATGGGGTGGCAATTAGGATACAGACAATAAATATCAGTTTCATTTCCTGAGTAAAAACTTTCCTTACCTTCTCGATGCTCCCCTTCTGTGTCTCTAATTCTCGTTTTCCTCGATCTTCACTTGAAAATAGTTTCAACATGTCAACCATCAGCTTTGAGATGACAAGCTTTGCGTCTACCGCCTCTCGCTGAACAGGCAGGCTTAGGTTACGGAGCTAAAGAAAAAGCACATTTCGACATAAGTGTACCTTGGAATAACTCTAGGTATGAAGTGATAAGAATAGCGACACCCACCTCTGACAGACTGGAAACGGACTGGACATCATGTAACACAGCATTAGATAGACTTACAGCTGTTTTCAGGATATCGAAGGCCTAAAAAAAACGACACGATAAACAAGTGAGACAAACCTATCATGTGTACTGCGTCCACGTATATGTGCATCACGATTGTGTTTCTGCTCATACGTGAATTTGATACCTGCAAGGTAGTTCCCAATCAAGAAAATTTCATGCGAAATCATGAGATTTTTAGGTGTACTTGAGAAATGCGTGTATCCTTCTTAGCTTCGTGCGCGCGAGTTTGACTGCGTAAAACAGCCCGTGCGAGGAAGCCTGTGTGGGTACCTCGAGAAGATTGTCTTGTCTTTCCTCAGGGGTGATACTATCTTCAGCAAAGGCTCTCTTGATGGCTACAAGTTTCAACATGACCTTAACAGCCTCTCGTTTGCGACCCAATGTGCTAAGTTTTTCCGCCGCACGGGACAGATGCTGTGATCAGAGAAAGACAACACAAGAGTCATATTTTTTTAATCTTAGGTTTCTTCTAAATTTGAGAGTGAAACCAATATCCTTTATAAAAAACATAAGGATAAAAAAATATATTTTGATAAAAAGAATGGACTTATTGAGGGCTTTTTAGATTGACTGATTTACAAACAAATTATTACTATAATCATTCTGTTATTTACCACTGATAAATAATACCGGTAGATAAGAAATAGAAACAAATATAACTCAATTAAAGAAAATTACATATTAAAAGAAGTAAAATGTTCACGAAATTACAAATCAACGTAAATAGAGAATTAGCATGTGGATCACCCACCTTGCAGGCGATAATCAAATCCTTGCGGGCATATTCTTGCTTTCTCAAATGAGGATCATTGACAGCGTGATCAGACAGTAAAGTACCCAGCCTGAAATGAACACATTCATAAGAAATCAAACAGATCTTTGGTACAGAGGAAACAGGACGGAATAAACCAGAATCTTAGTGGCGATAGCTGTGTGTAGAGCAGGTTTCTCATACATTTTATAAGGTGCTGGCTGTAAGAATTTGTCTGTCAATAAAGAGCTTCTTACGTTGGTGATCATTTCCTTTATTCTTGTAGCTTTAGCTGGTAGTTCGAGGGTGATATTGTAAGGAGAAATTAGATGCTTATCACCCTTTGGAGTCATAGAGATAAAATAAGAAGTGCGAGCGTTTGCACTGCAAATGATCTCTATTTATAGGCAAATGAAACTCAATTTCCCACGACAGGTTTAGCATCTGGCCTAGTTCTGAATTTTTGGGTTTTCAGAACTCTGAAAGGGTTATTTACTGAGATATTGTCAAGAGACGACAATACTCCAGCAATCTGAGAAAAGTTTAATTGTGCCGGGAATGGAAATAAGAAACACCACCGACAGCCAAGACTCTTAGATCGTAATGCAAAAAACCGTTGTCTGCAACCGAACCTTTCGGTTGTAAAATTCTGACTTGGACGTGGGCCTTTCTTTCCGTGCGCCTAGCAAGTGATGTATGTTAATTTAGCGGCGTCCCTGTTTCCTTGAGATGTTTGTCAAATGTCTAGTAATTTAGCATTACTTTGTCAATTGAAGATTCTTTCGTCTTTATTCCACAGTCTACAGCAAGTACTCCCTAACAGCTCTCAGCCGATGCAGTACATACCTCGCTGCGAGGACCGCTTCGATGTATTCCGCCATATTGGCTTTATTAGGGTTGTCTTCAGCCAAGTCCCGAAAAACATTTCTTGCACGTAACAAAATATTGCGTGCCTGAAAAAATGAGACACTATGATTGGGATTTACGAAGTAACCTTCTCAAAGAGGTAATTTGCATAAGTGGAGACCTAAACCGTTTCTAATCAATGCCTTACATTCAGAATGTATCTAAATTTGTATCCAAAGCGCAGGGTTATGTTTGTAAACGGGATAAACCTGCCTAGTTACAAGAGCTTACCCCGGTTTCTTAACAAGAAGCCACAGGGAGCAATACTTTCACTCCTGGATGGGGTATTAGTCCATCGCATGTTATCTCTTCCCCTCCTCCCCCCCCCCCCCCCTTAAAAAAATGTAATAATTAGGCTTCGATCACAATTCACAAATTGCACAATGGTCTGACAACCGGCTTCAAATGACAAGCCTGGGTTTTCCTGTTACTTCGCTGATACTCAGTTATAGCCCTTACGAAGAGAGGCAGTGTGAAAGTTACGTGTCTTACCCAAGAACACAACACAATAAATGAGGTCGCGACCCCCCCCCCCCCCCCCCCAACAAGTTACCACCTTAAGGAGGGAGCCCTTAAACCTCTGGTATGATTTGTGCCCAGTCATTGTGTAAGAGTGTCTCGAAAAACATTCTCCCAGAAAAGCCTGACGAAAAGGAAAGAAAAGATGATTACCCTGTCCTTAGCTGGAGGGTCTGGCGTGTTTAACATGGTGGAATTCTTGTCGACTTTAGCTAACGAGGCTTCACACAGCAGCAACGTAGTCGCCAGCCAAAATCTTTGATCTCCATGAAGTTTCTACGAAGAACACAGGCACATACAACATCACGAAAATATTGTAACAATCTGAGCCATCGGATTTGGTGAAGTGTTTCTCCTCAAGGTTTGATTAAATCGTATTTCGATTATTAATAAGCTGATCTTCATAGCTTATCCACTTCAGACAGTCTAAACAGAGATTGCAGACTTCTGCAAGAGTGGACTCATCCCACTCAAACGTTGGTTGGTTTCCCTAACGAGTAGTCTATGAGGCCTAAGGTTGAAAGCGTAGCCACACGCTGCCATCACAGCTACCGGTGTTCATCCCACTACAGATCCTACTCAGAAGAGAAAGTTTTTCATGGCATGTTTAGGAATCTTGAGATGATAACCTCATTAACACAGCTTTGTTGCAGAGATCTATTTCGCTCACGAGTGAAATCCGGTGGCGTAATAAACAAATTTAAACGACACGAACCTGCGCTTCAAGTAACAGTGAAGTAGCTTGTCCCCAGTTTGACTCTGCTAAAGCCATAACCGATAATTGCACCAGAATGTTAGCAAGAGTTCGCTTGTCGTCAAACGCCTGAACGTCAAAAAAAGAAAGAAAGAAAGAAAGAAAGAAAGAAAGAAAGAAAGAAAGAAAGAAAGAAAGAAAGAAAGAAAGAAAGAGACAAGTTTATCAAACAAATCAACACCCGTAAAAATCCTGCGCTGCTTTTACTGATAAAATCACACGAAACCACGCCCCTGAATTAAATAATTCTGTTATTTCAAAAATTCTATTAAATTGTAGTTGAAAAGGAAGAACGACTGGTAATCCGAATAAAACCAAGATTTTGAACCGGAGGAAAACTTTTCCAGAGTCATCACATATCTTTCATAATCCATAACCAAACTCGTTGAGCTTCACGCTTAAAGTCTTGTTTGCAACTTTATAATGTAATAGTCTGGCCTTCAATCACAAAAGGTTCTTCAAACGCACGCTCGAGTCGTACATTTAAAGAACAAAAGACGACTTTTTTCGGATTCATATTTGACATTTCCTTTGCTGTACAAAGAAATGTGACTGAGATTCATGAAGATGTCCGAACGGACTTACCCTTGCTGACAGATTTGCTTCGCTTAATAGCTGTCGAGCCGGCAGAAACTGACCCTAAATGGAAAGGATAACCACAAACATTTGAAACGTGAAGAGAACTGTATGTATATGCTTATTGGACACAATTTAAAAAGTAACCATTCGGTCAGCTGTACCTGCCGGATAAGTATTTCAGCCTGCTCAGTCCATAATTCTCGATAACACACGTCACTCATCACCCATTTATGTTTGTTCCACGACTCCTCTTCAACAATATCCGCTGCGCCGGGCGCCTGAGGTCTGATTACTAGATTTGATGTCCTAGCTTCAGACATGACACTTTTGTTGTTTTTGGATTTTTCTTCTTCGGCTTTCACCTGGCGCTGTTTTTCTTTCCACATCTCGATTTCCTCTCGGGATCTGGAGAAAACCAAAACAAGTGACGATATTAACAATAAAAGGATGAAATAAATTCGAAACCATAACGGAATCAAATATCAGCCTTTTAAGAAAAAGCCTTCAAAGTGGTGGTCTTTGTGTTCCCATTTTTGAGACTTAACGAATATTTTCCGGCTGCGATTTCCTGGCAAAACTCTTGCGTACATAGTAAGAACACCTACACCTCTAGGGTCTCACGGTTTTGTGGAACAATAGATCAGAGAGCAGCCCAACGTGGAAGATTTTTTAACTTAATTGCATTTTAACGTGGACTGTTCATAAAGCATATTTAAAAATAAAGATTAATTAACTGATTGATTGATTGTTAATTAAATAAATGCTCTTTCCTCGTAATTGATCACCTTGTGATTATAACCTCACACAAAACCCTCGAAGTATTAAGTTGTTTTCCAGACCTCTATCTAGGAGAAAGGAAAGTCAAAGAACGTAATCAAAAAGCTATGTATTAATCGACTCACTTGGCTTGCTCTTGCTCTGTCAATAACATGCGGCCAGCACACTTCTCGTGATAGGCCACGCCCGAGGGTAGGTTTAGCTCCTGACATAATTCCAAGGCTCTAGAGTAGAAATAATTAATTAGTTCACTGGACGGCCACATAACCCTGAAACAGCAACATTAATTAAAAAATGTGAACCAAGTGGCTTGAAGAAAAGGAACGTTGTTTGAAATTTTGCCAGCGTTTACTGCGAACTTCGGTAAACTAATCCTTTGAGACATGGGAGCAAAAGCGTTGTTTTACTGATATGTAACTCTAAGCGGGAGTACTGAGCGCGATATCAATCTGGACACTTCGACTCTGATGTTTTCAATATTTTTCAACGGTTTAGCTATTTGACCTGTAAACCCCACAGAACACTCTCACTGTAACAGCCAATAAAATCACGGCAAACTGAGCAATTGTTGCCGATTGTCCCACAAGAAATGAAGAAGATTAGTTGAAAACTGAACAGTTACTTTCTACAAGCTGCTGACGTTCGACTGACAAACTCTTTACCTAATTTCAATGGGGAAATCCGTTCAAGTCGCTGAAAAGTTAATCAGTTATCCAAACAACAATACTCTTCAGAACTAGCCCCGCCCGGAAAGTCACACTATCAACTTTACAAAAGCCCTTTCTCGTTATCTTTGGCGATTTATTGATTTATCGCACTTCTATGTGCCAATTTAAAACACATAGGAAAGGTGGAAAAGGATCTAAATGCTGTGAGAGACAAAGGTAACAGATTGATCAGAATGGCCCTCTTACGTATTTCACTATGCGTGCGTGGAGGGTCGAAAAGAACTAGAGGTGGTCAGCCGAACAGGAACAGAGACTCAAAGCTCAGAAGATAGAAAAGGAGAAGGAGGAAGAGGAAGATTGTGAAAATCAAATTAATTTTCAGAGTAGTGAGAGGAATAACGGAAGAAATGAAAACACAGAGACTTAGGGAGAATTTTCACCTGAGATGAACAAGTTTCTTTAACTGGCTATTGTCAAATACCAAGTCCGCTATGAGCTGTTGCATCGCAACAACAGGTAGCGCTAACTGGTGATATCCCAGGTCACGTAGATCACGGAACAACGCTTGCATGTAGTACAGACTCAGCATCTGAAAAGGAAAATAACACTGCTATGAAATATCTATTAAATAATAATAATAATAATAGTAATAATAATTATAATAAAAACAACAGCAGTAGTTATTACAAAGCGACACCCACTAGAATTGCAAAGAGAAATGGCTGTTACTATTCTTAATCGTGGATTCTTTGATCCATCAGACACATTTTCGCTCTGACTTCAAAGTGGAAAACTTATCATAGATATTTCTCAAGAGAAATTACGGGAAGTGAAAAGAGACCAGTCAGTGGAGAGAGTCACTTAAACCTCGTAAAACAAATTTCATCATTTGCCGAGGAGCGATCTTGAAAACGGTAGAAAATGGAGTCTGAGACAAAAATTATTTTCCATCAAAGCGGCCTAAAATTTTCTTTCTCGTATTTCCGGGGCCGCATTTATTGTAGCCTTTACACTGAAAACGAAACTGACTTCTAACTTTGTTTCTAACGCTTACCGGCTTCAAGAAGGTTGCTTTATTAATCATTGTCCCTGTGATGTCACACTTGAAATATTCCTGAAGCTACGAGCCAGAGAGGAAATGCAACAAATAACGATGAAAACTCTTCAAAAATCGGAGAGTTTTAAGACTATCATTGAAACAGTGTAATCAAGACGCTTAAGGATAAAATCATTTCGCGAAAACATGTGAGCAATTCAGATGCATTCGAGAGCAAAAAGGTTCCATTTACCTTTTCCGAAAGTTCAAAAGTAGCCCATCCTTCTATTGTGCTTGGAAATAATGTCTTCACTGTCGATTTATCCACTTTTGTTTGAGACTAACAAAAAGTGAAACAGAAAAGTCAACGGTTATCTATCAAATATTTATGGCTTAGGCTACTTACATAAAAATATTTGTTCTCATCGGCCATTTACATGTTTTACATCATGTAAGAGCATAATCAGTGTAACAAACACGGCTTTTGTACACCTGCTTTCAACAGCTAACTCTGGGAAACTGGTTACGGCCGATGACACGACGGCGAAACTTATCAGTCCGTTTTCATAAACTGTTCAGATTTAAAATCATGACCAACCAACAACTCCTCAATTGAACTCCACGATGATTACCGCTAAGGTTGTCGATAAGTATTTCGCTGTCACAGACCTAACAATCACTGGTAATCCTGGGATCTAACCATTCACCACAACATGACATACGTAAATACTGAACGGAGTTCAGCGATGTACGGACCTCTTTAGATTCCTTCCCTTTGTCTTTTCCCTTTTTAGATTGAGCTATCTCCCCCGGTTTTCCTCCTTCCTTCTGTATTCGCTCAGCTGAAGAGATTGAAACCTAAACACAAGATATGATTTTCACCATCATATACGACAAGGCAAAGTCACAAGGCATAGCCAGCTCACTTAAAACCAAACCAATCCAGCAGTTTTAATAGTAAAGTAGCTGCCCTCTTAAGGACACCCTCGCTAGCGGACAGGGCTCTTCTTCTGAGCGTGTCCGCTCATGAAAGTTACCACTGTATCATGTACAGAATTTCATGGCTTTTCTGAAAAGCGTAATTTTTCTGCGTTTTCCCAGCGAGGGGACACAAGCTTTTGGGAAACCAAAAGGGTTTTATTGTCTCCGCTCGCTCGAATCCCATAAAAATTGCGCCTACCGCGAGGCCAGGGGTTTCAGGAAGGATAGCACGCTTTGTACTCCGCCTTATCTCCCACGATATTATTATATTTTTTAATTTATTATTGATTTCACACACTCTTCTTCTAGAGTTGATGGTCTGTGGCTTAGTTGCCACTGTGACCCGCGTTTTCTAATGACGAGATTTTGGTTCTCTTGCTCTCCACCGACACATTACATTATTGTTAAAAGCTAATTTTGTTTTACCTGCCATATCCTGTGGAGGAAGGCGTAAGCTAACAGCACATAGTCCCTAGAGTGTGGAGACGAGTTTCCAGCGACTTGGGCCAGCATAACATGAAGACGCATCAACGTCTCCAGCTGTCTGATGTCAATGATGTCTTGTACCTGCACGGTGACTTCTGAGGGGCGCACACCTATGACCGAGCGGTGCTCCCCTGGTACATATTTAGACGCATCTATCTCGCTCCCGCTCTCACTCCTTACATCATTGTGATCATCTGAAATATTAGACAGCCAGGTAAATGATATATACATTCAAGAAAAGATCAGACCATGATATCTATATTCCTGTGCACTGCAGGTCATACACAAGTGCTATCCCTCTCAAGATACTTAAAGACTCCAAGAATCCTGTCTCTCAGGAGTAGAGCCCTTTTCCACTAAGCTTCAAAAATAACCCGCGATTGCTTTGGTTTTGCCCCACAGCGGTCTGTGTTTGGTCAAGAAAACTCGCCCTAACCCAATCAGACGCAATACTAAAGCCAATCACGACCAGGTCTCTCATCTTTCCTCCTTGTTGCGTGTGCAAACGTATATCACCCTTATTAGGTTACAGAACAAAGTAAAACGCTCTTATGACTTCGCGGTCTCTGTACTTTCGCTGTGAAGAGAAGCTATTATCGCACTATTCCTTTCATTGCTGACAATTTACCATGTTTTACAGTTCATAATTAATTTGTCTATGTTTTAAAAAGCCTCAAACCAATTCAATGTTGTCATTCTTTGTCCCAAATTATGGTGAAAGATAGGAGATAAAATAAAAAAAATTTACACGACAATGTATGCAAAGAGCAATTTTCAAATCAAGTATCGAGGAAAATCCGATTGCCGTGGTTTAATGTCATGAAGCTGGGTGATTATTCTAGAAATAATCGCACCTCCTTCCTCACCAATCAGATACAAAAGTACAATTGATCACCGCTTGGTCACTCGCATTCACAGCGCCTAGGTTGGCTCTAGTGATATCTACCCTTTTTTAAAGATTGGTAGCTTTGATAACCTTGGTTTTGGTTTTCTGACTCTCGCGCAAAGAGCTCTCTAATAATACATCGCATTAGTAGTTATACAGCTCATATCACTCTTTACCTTGCTTGTTTTCTATATTTGAGGTTTTGTTCAGCAGAATATCAGATGCCCAAAGGAACTGAAAAAAAGAAGAAAAAAATTGAACGAAACGTTGGCAAACATGAACACGGAAATGAAAAGAAAAAGTTGAGCTACCTGATCCAAAGCGTCCTCCACCGGATACTCATTGACAAATAGCCATTCTCCAAATTCCATCAAGTAATCTACCTTTTGCCAGTCACTCTCTGGATTCTGTATTAAAGAGAAAACATATACTATATGGTTATGCACTGGCTACGGTAAAGCTCTATCCTCTCAGAGGTGAATTGGAGCCAATTCAAGTATGTCGCACTTACGTTGGGTGATGTAAGGGAGAGAACCACGTTTATCGTCCGTCAGATTCTCTATAAACTTTGGTATCATGTGGACAGTGACTCGCGATTATTGTGATATTGACTCACGCACGTCTCGCACAATTTGTTTTATATTTCATTGTTACGTTGGTAACTCGAACAGTGTGCGTTGTATTTGATTGTTATGTAAGTTATTCGCGCACTCTGTTTTGTGTTTAATTGTTACGTTAGTAACTCGAACACTCTGTTGGGCATTTGATTGTTAGTTAGTGACTCGTGCACTCCGTTTCGTGTTTGATTGTTGGGTTAATGACTCGCACACTCTGCTTTGTGTTTGATTGTTACGTTAGTGTCACCTGCACTCTGTTTTGTGTTTGATTGTTACGTTAGTGTCTCTCGCACTCTGTTTTGTGTTCGATTGATACGTTAGTGTCTTGCGCACTCTGTTTTAGTTTGATTGTTACGTTAGTGTCTCGTGCATTCTGGTTTGTGTTTGATTGTCACGTTAGTGTCTCGCGCTCTCTGTTTTGTGTTTGATTGTTACGTTAGTGACTCGCGCTCTCTGTTCTGTGTTTGATTGTTACGTTAGTGACTCGCGCTCTCTGTTTTGTGTTTGATAGTTACATTAGTGACTTGTGCTCTCTGTTTTGTTTGATTGTTACGTTAGTGACTCGCGCACTCTGTTTTGTGTTTGATTGTTACGTTAGTGACTCGCACACTCTGTTTTGTGTTTGATTGTTACGTTAGTGACTCGCACACTCTGTTTTGTGTTTGATTGTTACGTTAGTGACTCGTGCACTCTGTTTTGTGTTTGATTGTTACGTTAGTGACTCGCACACTCTGTTTTGTGTTTGATTGTTACGTTAGTGACTCGCGCTCTCTGTTCTGTGTTTGATTGTTACGTTAGTGACTCGCGCTCTGTTTTGTGTTTGATTGTTACGTTAGTGACTCGCGCCCTCTGTTTTGTGTTTGATTGTTACGTTAGTGACTCGCGCACTCTGTTTTGTATTTGATTGTTACGTAAGTGACTCGCGCTCTCTGTTCTGTGTTTGATTGTTACGTTAGTGACTCGCGCTCTCTGTTCTGTGTTTGATTGTTACCTTAGTGACTCGCACACTCTGTTTTGTGTTTGATTGTCACGTTAGTGTCTCGCGCTCTCTGTTTTGTGTTTGATTGTTACGTTAGTGTCTCGCGCACAGTTTTGTGTTTGATTGTTACGTTAGTGTCTCGCGCACACTGTTTTGTGTTTGATTGTTACGTTAGTGTCTCGCGCACACTGTTTTGTGTTTGATTGTTACGTAAGTGACTCGCGCTCTCTGTTTTGTGTTTGATTGTTACCTTAGTGACTCGCGCTCTCTGTTTTGTGTTTGATTGTTACCTTAGTGACTCGCGCTCTCTGTTTTGTGTTTGATTGTTACGTTAGTGACTCGCCCACTCTGTTTTGTGTTTGATTGTTACCTTAGTGACTCGCGCTCTCTGTTTTGTGTTTGATTGTTACCTTAGTGACTCGCGCTCTCTGTTTTGTGTTTGATTGTTACCTTAGTGACTCGCGCTCTCTGTTTTGTGTTTGATTGTTACCTTAGTGACTCGCGCACTCTGTTTTGTGTTTGATTGTTACGTTAGTGACTCGCGCTCTCTGTTTTGTGTTTGATTGTTACGTTAGTGACTCGCGCTCTCTGTTTTGTGTTTGATTGTTACGTTAGTGACTCGCGCTCTCTGTTCTGTGTTTGATTGTTACCTTAGTGACTCGCGCTCTCTGTTTTGTGTTTGATTGTTACCTTAGTGACTCGCGCTCTCTGTTTTGTGTTTGATTGTCACGTTAGTGACTCGCGCTCTCTGTTTTGTGTTTGATTGTTACCTTAGTGACTCGCGCTCTCTGTTTTGTGTTTGATTGTTACGTTAGTGTCTAGTGCACTCTGTTTTGTGTTTGATTGTTAGGTTAGTATCTCGTGCAATCTGTTTTGTATTTGATTGTACCGTTTGTGACTCGCGCGCTCTATTTTGTGGTTGATGGTTACGTTAGTGTCTCCTACACTCTGTTTTATGTTTGATTGTTACGTTAGTGTCTTGTGCACTCTGTTTTTATTTGATTGTACCGTTAGTGACTCGCGCGCTCTATTTTGGGTAATTGTGAAGAAGAGCTCCCCAAAAAACCTGTCGGCCGACAGTTGGCTGACAGACGGCCGACAGGTTTTGCCCGAAATATAGGCTACCTGTCGGCCGACAGTGGACCGACAATGGTTGATTGTTACGCTAGTGTCTCGCGCACTCTGTTTGTGTTTGTATTTAATTGTACCGTTTGTGACTCGCGTACTCTTTTTTGTGTTTGATTGTTACGTTAGTGACTCGCGCTCTCTGTTTTGCGTTTGATTGTAACGTTGGTGTTTCGCGCACTCTGTTTTGTATTTAATTGTACCGTTTGTGACTCTCGCGTACTCTTTTTTGTGTTTGATTGCTACGTAAGTGACTCGCACACTCTGTTTTGTGTTTGATTGTTAGTTAGTGACTAGCGCTCTCTGTCTTGTGTTTGATTGTTACGTTAGTGACTCGCGCTCTCTGTTTTGTGTTTGATTGTAACGTTGGTGTTTCGCGCACTCTGTTTTGTGTTTGATTGTTACGTTAGTGACTCGCAACTCTGTTTTGTGTTTGATTGTTAGTTGGTGACTCGCACACTCTGTTTTGTGTTTGATTGTAACGTTAGTGACTCGCGCACTCTGTTTTGTGTTTGATTGTAACGTTAGTGACTCGCGCTCTTTGTTCTGTGTTTGATTGTTACGTTAGTGACTCGCGCTCTGTTTTGTGTTTGATTGTTACGTAAGTGACTCGCGCTCTCTGTTTTGTGTTTGATTGTTACGTAAGTGACTCGCGCACTCTGTTTTGTGTTTGATTGTTACGTTAGTGACTCGCGCTCTCTGTTCTGTGTTTGATTGTTACCTTAGTGACTCGCACTCTCTGTTTTGTGTTTGATTGTTACGTAAGTGACTCGCACACTCTGTTTTGTGTTTTATTGTTACGTAAGTGACTTGCGTTCTCTGTTTTGTGTTTGATTGTAACGTTAGTGACTCGCGCACTCTGTTTTGTGTTTGATTGTAACGTTAGTGACTCGCGCTCTCTGTTCTGTGTTTGATTGTTACCTTAGTGACTCGCACTCTCTGTTTTGTGTTTGATTGTTACGTAAGTGACTCGCACACTCTGTTTTGTGTTTTATTGTTACGTAAGTGACTTGCGTTCTCTGTTTTGTGTTTGATTGTAACGTTAGTGACTCGTGCACTCTGTTTTGTGTTTGATTGTAACGTTAGTGACTCGCGCTCTCTGTTCTGTGTTTGATTGTTACCTTAGTGACTCGCGCTCTCTGTTCTGTGTTTGATTGTAACGTTAGTGACTCGCGCTCTCTGTTCTGTGTTTGATTGTTACGTTAGTGACTCGCGCTCTGTTTTGTGTTTGATTGTTACGTAAGTGACTCGCGCTCTCTGTTTTGTGTTTGATTGTTACGTAAGTGACTCGCGCACTCTGTTTTGTGTTTGATTGTTACGTTAGTGACTCGCGCTCTCTGTTCTGTGTTTGATTGTAACGTTAGTGACTCGCGCTCTCTGTTCTGTGTTTGATTGTTACGTTAGTGACTCGCGCTCTCTGTTCTGTGTTTGATTGTAACGTTAGTGACTCGCGCTCTCTGTTCTGTGTTTGATTGTTACGTTAGTGACTCGCGCTCTCTGTTCTGTGTTTGATTGTAACGTTAGTGACTCGCGCTCTCTGTTCTGTGTTTGATTGTTACGTTAGTGACTCGCGCTCTGTTTTGTGTTTGATTGTTACGTAAGTGACTCGCGCTCTCTGTTTTGTGTTTGATTGTTACGTTAGTGACTCGCGCTCTCTGTTCTGTGTTTGATTGTAACGTTAGTGACTCGCGCTCTCTGTTCTGTGCTTGATTGTTACGTAAGTGACTCGCGCATTCTGTTTTGTGTTTGATTGTTACGTAAGTGACTCGCGCATTCTGTTCTGTGTTTGATTGTTACGTAAGTGACTCGCGCTGTCTGTTTTGTGTTTGATTGTTAGTTTGTGACTCGCGCTGTCTGTTTTGTCTTTGATTGTATTGTTAGAGACTCGCGCACTCTGTTCTGTGTTTGATAGTTAAGTAAGTGACTCGCGCGCTCTGTTTTTTGTTTGATTGTTACGTAAGTGACTCGCGCTCTCTGTTTTGTGTTTGATTGTTAGTTGGTGAATCGCTCACTCTGTTTTGTGTTTTATTGTTACGTAAGTGACTGGCGCTCTCTGTTTTGTGTTTGATTGTTAGTTGGTGAATCGCACACTCTGTTTTGTGTTTTATTGTTACGTAAGTGACTGGCGCACTCTGTTTTGTGTTTGATTGTTAGTTGGTGAATCGCTCACTCTGTTTTGTGTTTTATTGTTACGTAAGTGACTGGCGCTCTCTGTTTTGTGTTTGATTGTTAGTTGGTGAATCGCTCACTCTGTTTTGTGTTTTATTGTTACGTAAGTGACTCGCGCACTCTGTTTTGTGTTTGATTGTTACGTAAGTGACTTGCGCCCTCTGTTTTGTGTTTGATTGTTACGTAAGTGACTCGCGCACTCTGTTTTGTGTTTGATTGTTAGTTGGTGACTCGTGCACTCTGTTTTCTGTCTGATCATTACGTTTCTGACTCGTGCGCGCTGTTTCGTGTTTGATTGTTAAGTGATTAACTCACACTACGTTTCGTGTTTGAGTGTTAGTGACTCGTGCATTCTGTAAAGTGTTTGATTACTACGTTTCTGACTCGTGCGCACTGTGGTTGACTGTTGCGTTAGCGACTCTCGCACATTGCTTTGTATTTGATTGTGACGTTAACAGCTCTCCATTTCTTTCAGGACTGATTGTTACGCTAGAAAATGATAACAGCGCCATCTCATTACGTATTACGTTACAAAATAGCGCTAACCGGCAAATATTTCTTTATTCCCTCTGGTTTTTTTTCCATTTCTTCTAACGAATCTTGAACATACAAGTTTAACGGCAACTTTTTTAATAACCATTACAACTCTTAGAAACATGACTTTTCCTCGCTTTATATAAAAGAAAAATTATCTCTCCCCTGGGCGAGTTAGAGAAATATCACTAAAAGAAAACGCAGCCTTAACACCTGTGCAATACTGACATACCTCAAGAGCTTCGATAGCATTTTGGTAAGCAGACAGTTGATCCTCTGGAGCCTTGGAATTCAGTGCCACATGTCGCCACATGGCTGCAATTGCATCTTCTTTTTCATTCTGCACAACAAAAGGATATAGAACATTATTCTTCACGATATATGACGGCAGAAACTGCTTCTCTTGGAAATCAGAGTCGTCTTAATTGCGAATCAAGCTCTAACTTCCTTCTTTATATTTTAATCAGTCAAATATAGTCACGTTCTTTGGACAAAAATTCCTTTTCTGTGGTAAATGCCAATACATATATCACCTCACTTTGAGAACATTTGTGAAAAAATGAATCTTGAAATGCGTTTTACCTTGAATTTTCCCATATCAAAAACAACATTTCGTCCAAGCTTTGCTTTTGTGATGACTCGATGTTTAAAGATCAACCTAAAAGAGACAAGCAAGAGATACAATTCTTTTCCAACGAACATATTAATTCTTACTGATTTACTCCTACTCTTCCAACTTCAACAACCTTGCTTAAGACTTACAGTCTGTGAGAAGTTCTCGGCATGTCCTTGACAGCTTGATCCATGGCTCGTAATCCCTGCTCCCACTCACCCTTGAGAACACAAAACGATAAGAAACTTAAATGCAAGTTAACCATTTCTTCTCACTCTAAATGTGTGACACCACTCGCCAACGGAAAGAGGAAGTCAAGGGTGCAGTGGTCGACGCACAGAAGGACAGGAAGGAAAAATATGAAGGGAGAGACATTACTCTACGTTTGTGAATGACAAGGCGAACCAAATTAAAATACACGTATTTGCCCCTAAAAACCATATGCGTATAATGTAACAGTTGCACGCGGGAAACCACACGCATTATTCCAACGTATTACACGCGCTTGGCACGCGTGTAGGTGCTGCAATATACCTGAGTGGTACTGTATGTCCAACAGGCACAAAACACCTCACTCGAGGAACATTTTCGGACCTCATTCCTTACTCAGTATGGATGGTCATCGCCTCCCGCACCTCTCCTCCCTCACAAAATGTTTTGCTTTACCCCCCGCAACCCTGGAACAACATTCCAGCCTGATCTAACGTTGCGTGGAGGTTAGTTAGAAGAGTTAAATGACTACATCGCTGACACGGACATTCACGATCGCTATACACTCCCGAGAAAGGCTATACCCCTTTATCTCCTAAAATCTGATGGTCAATTCTCTCCTTTTGTTGCCACACACTTCTATTTAAATTAGTTAAGATAATTTGGTGTCAGATCAAGATAACAATTTCTACTTGATAAGTTTGAAAATGCTCCTAATCCGTTTGCTGAATAATGGCTGGGTACCCATAGGAAGAAGTTACATGGAAATCACTTTTGAGAGTTAAACCTAATGCACAACCATTCCTTCATTTGTCGCATTCTATTTGAATAGATAAAAAGGATGTTATCGAGGAAAAAATAACTAAGAAAAAGTAAGAGAGCATAGTCCCCCTTCACCTTGTCAGCATAAGCCTGGAACAACACTCCGTACATGGCAGCACGTAGCATCAGATCCTCATCATAAGCGCTTGGTATCGCTGGAGGTTTTTCCTCCTGTTCTACACCCAACTTGCTCTCTTTTGAATCTTGTTTTTCAGTCTTAACTCCTTTACTTCCAGTTTTGTCTCCTTCAAAGAAGAATAGTATACTTATCGTTAGCGACAGTCAAATTTAGTCCATGAAGATAACATCAGGTACCAACTGAAAGAATTTGCTCATCCCTCTGGATGGGTAGTTGTCAAAACACGGATTTCTTATAGAATCTTTGGCACATATTTCTGTTTTCGAAAACAATACACAAAAAGCCTGCGCCACTGGGAAATTCTATCTACTTCTCATATTCCGTTAAGCGTCTCTAGGACTCACAAAGAAACCAGATACATGCAAACACGCTCTCATTTGATCTATCTGCGGTAAGCGCATACACCTTATAGAGAGACACTTAGGACTTATCACTCACTTTTGTTCAATCCATTTTAACCTTTTACCTCCCATGAGTGACCAAGATAGAATTTCTCCTTACAATATCAATACAATCAAGCATAGAAGTGATGAGAATAAAGTAAAATGCCAATTAGGGGAGTATTAGTTGATCCAATACCAAATTCTCCAAATTGACATCATAAGAATTGTATGGCAAACAGTAAGGAGAATTGCTGATGAGATCTTGGGAGTTAGAGGGTTAACAGGATATGGCGGTGTTCAAACATATCGTTATAAATACCAGGTTTGCCTTTATCTTTGTCTTTGTCCTTTTCCTTCTTTTTATCTCCCCCAGTTTTATCTTTAGTTTTCTTCTCTTTCTCGATCTTGCTGCTAACGGGTTTCTTCGAAGGTTTCTTTTCTGGGGATGATGATTCTGTTTCTTCATCTTCATCCTAATGGGATGAACAATAGACACGGTTTCTAGTTTAAACTATCTAGAGCAAATTAGAGGCAGGAAAACCCTACAATTATCTGGAAGCTCTACCCTTTGCAGTTTCATACGATTGGTGTCAGTGCGCTGAAGTCTATTGTATGTTAACCCAAAAAAAAAAAAATATAGCGGATTGGATTAGACTAATAAAGAGCCGGCCCGTAGGATTTGTGTGTAGCATGGACTTTGACTGAGTGTGTGCGTTCGTGGCTCTTTGTTATCAGAGGTTCGACTGAATTTACGCCATAAAATCTCAAGTAATAATAATTAACAAATAGATTTCATGTTGCCGTGTGTCTGTTTCGTAAAAGATCGTGGATGACGTCAAAATATGGTGAAAACAAAAGAGTCGCATACGAGGAGCAGCCGAGTGTGTCATTGATGTTCTTACCACAATTTAACGTCTTCTGTGATCTCTTGCTAAACAGAATCAAGGCAAATGACATATATTTATTTAATACGATAAAAGAGCAAAAGTGCTGTTAATAGTGACGTCATCTATTCGTCTGTCCTCCAATAAATCATAAGTGAGAACCAATCAAATTGCGTTTATAAATCAGCTCACCACGTAAAGTGAAATGTTCGACACGGTACGAACTTACAAATGTTTTGTGCTCTAATGAATATTTTCAGGAGTACGCTGAGGTAAAGTATTTAAAAGAAAAAAAAAATCAATCAGTGTTATTCGACAGCCGACTTACGTCATCCTCTTTTCCTACTTCATTGGCAGCAACTGCAGCGATACACTCCAACACAGCTTCCATGGGCTCTTTGAGAAGCTCTCGTTCGATGGGCTCCACAATGAATGGCTTAATAGCATTCCAGTAATGACGGGCAGCAGCAATCACTAAATCGTAGTTTCCAGCTTTTTGCCCAAACCTAAGATGTGACACAGAGAAATCGTGCGCAAAGAAGTAGATTTTGTGTTTAACCTCAGGCGGAGTCATTAACGCGGCATTAACTTACATTTACCTACTTGAAGTATAAAGCTTTTGCCTTTATAAAGCGGCTTATATTCGAGAGCAGCGGTGATTCAAAATCATATTTCTGAAATCATTGACGACAACTACGGCAAATCTCTGGAAAATATTATGCGAACAGAAACATGTTTCAATTTCAAACGTTTCGCTTTTTTCGCTGAGAATCGTACTTGGTTAGATTTGATATATGCATCACGGATGATGTAGCTAACCACACTCAATCAAAAATCTCTGATGCTGGAATACACGCCCTTAGGTGCAGCTTCTATCCGAGGGTGGCATTCATTCAATTGGTAATTTTGTTTTTCATCTGCGGCATAAACCCTTAACTGCCATCGGTGACCGAAACAGTATTTCTCTCTACAATATATTAGAATATCAAGCGGACAGGTAATGAGAAAAAAAGAAAAATATCAATAAGGGGATTGTTAGATGATCCGATACCAATATTCTCCGAGCTAACATAAGATTGTATGGCAGACAAAAAGGAGGATTACTTATGTGATCTTGGGAGTAAAAGGGTTAAGATCGCTGTTTGATTGACTGTCGTGAAACCGATACCAGAGAAATTACATTAGCTAATCAGAAGAAAATGGAAAATACCCTAACAACAAAAACAACAACAACAGCAACTTTATTTGTACCCTTAAGAGCCAAAGAGAATTCAAAGTTTAGTAAAACAAGCAACCTGCCCGAAGCACAGGAAAACGCGGGTAAACTAAGTCGTGATTGGTTTCAGTCTCATCTGACAGGCTTAGAGAGTGGCGAGCTTTTTTCTGTACCATAACAGAGCGAACATAAGAGAAATCAGTGCAATCCCAGTTTACAGTCTACACTCAGTCGTATATTATTCTAACTGGGTGAATCGTACGTTACGGAGCTAACACAGTACAAAAGCACGGGTATTACCTGCATGCATTCACAAAGCAGACTAGTGCGTCTCTCCTTATCTCATTCTTTCCCTGCATGTTTTTCATGAGGCTTTGTCCCATCACAACGCTAGCGTAATACAACATCTCCTGCTCTACCACAAGTTTGTGCTGAAATGTGCTGCAATTCAATTGAATGGTGTCATTTTAAGCGTCATAAAATGACAGGGATTGACATTACGATTTCTATCAAAACACAAGAACTTGATATGAAGCAAAACTAAATCACATTGGCTCCAGAAAAATGATTCAACCACTTCCCTGCTTTGAGTGTAGAAAGGCAAAGAAAATTTACAAGCGTTATAACGGACACAATCTGCATAATATTGCCATGGGCGTTTTAAAAGAATGGTGGGGTATACTAAATGCGTAGAAACTACCTTTTAGAATTTAGACATGATCTAAGTATTTTATTGACAGGACAAATAAACATACATATCAATATGATAAAAACTTCAAGCAGAATGGTAATCATGATAAAAAAGGAATGACGCGTGAAGAAAAATTTACAACGATGGAAAGGTAAATAGGAAAAGAGAGAAGACTATCACGCAGAAAAGTGATGGAAAAGGGTCAAACAGGACACTTTCAACATGCCAGTGACAGAGGCTAAATTAGCTAGATTAGCACTAAAAGAGAGTTCCCAGTTAGAGAGAGCGGAAAGAGAAGTAAGATTGTTCTCGCACCTATCTGGTTTCTTGGGTTGTCGCTTAGCTAGGCATTTATCACTGTCGGCAAATTCCACAGCCCTCTGTCCACAGTGAAGCACTAGTGAATGATTGTCAGCATTGAAAGCCAACACCGACAGCCTGCTCCACATCTGTAACTCTACCAGACCGTCACTCCACTGGCAGCCATCTACCATTTTCACAGTCTGCAGAAAAAAAAACCCAATTCAATTGCCAATGATTTAGTACGTTCGTTGTTGATGAATCATCTCGAACGAATATTTCCGAAGGAAAAGAAAAGCTAGTTCAATTCAACAAGCAGAAATACAGAGGCTCTACTCTAATAAGAAAAAGAAAGGGAGGAAGAAAAAAAAAACAAAACAACTGAAGGTGGTCAGCCGGTAGAAAGAGGGGCACGATGGGAAGAAATGGGTCTCAAAGCTCAGGATCATATGCAATGGTGGAGAACTGTTGATGCTTTATGCTTCAGAGAATCTCGATGAAGAGAAAGAAGAATTTGTTGTTATTGACTGCAATTGACTCCGTTGCACCAGATAATTGGGGTTTTAGGAGTTATCTAAGTCACTTTTTTTTAATGAAATAAAGAATTGATTCTCGAGTGGCACTTCAGGTTGATAGACTTCATGGGCTACATTTCTTTCAATCGCCATTTGATGGATATTGTGGCAACAAATAAACAATTCCACAGGGGGAGTACTTGATAACAAGACAAAACGTTTTCGCTTTACATTGTATTTACTGCCGAAGAGAAATGGTAAACCAAACCAAGCTGGAGTAGAATTTCCCACAGACCCTTCACAATTTCCCAGATAAGTTCCTTTCCAAGTCAAGGACACTGACATATCTATTCTTTGACAACATTCGTTTATTTTCAAGGGAAACTTCTCAAAGGGAACTTATTGTTGTAACGAAGCTTGAAAGAGCATGAATCACCGACTCACCTCGGCAAGAGTAGGACATGTACCAGTGAATTCTGGGAGGCCATTGTTCTGTAGAGACAGCATCTCAACCGCACACAGAGCACGGCACATCGGGCCCTGGCTATGGGGATTCTAAAAATTAAAATTTGAACACGAAATTACTAACTTAAGCAGACGAGAGGGAGGAAGAACTTTCAAAACTGCAATAGTATACGGTAGCAAAACCTAACCTCATCATCACGACCAAGATTCTTTGCCATCTGCTGATTCAACATCTGCTTACAGAACACCCAGGAAGTGATTAAGGGATGGCGAGCACCGATCGGTACTAGGTTTTTTGGCTCTTGGCCATTAGTTGTGTTTAATGCATACTCCAACACCTGAACAGTGCAGAACGAAAATAAAGAAATCGTATTACAAGTAACAGGGCCCGAAATTAACTTTTCTACGCCAGCGCCAAGTGGCAATTGAACATTTTTGTTTCAATTCACACAGCGTTGATCACTAGGCCACAAAGTTTCCCACAAATAACGCGAAACCCGCCTCTAAGAAGGCTAAGCACTCCACAGAAAGCGCTTACAAAGAAGTGATTTTACAGCGAATTTCCAAAGCGGCGCGACGACTGGTCGAACAAGAGAGAAGAAAATCTTCGACGCTTCACAGGATTGGAGCCTCATCTTCGCGACTTTAAGTGTCTTAATGACGCTCCACGATAGAAATATACAGCCATACTTGGAAACAATTTCTCGTTCAAATGAACAAAATTTTCACGTATCCCATTCAACATGTACTAGATTGTTATGGAAAAGTTCCCTTACATCTAATGCTTGTTTCAGATCGGGTGTAGCTTCAGGATCGATCGTAACTGTCTGTAGTGATCCTTTTGATTGTCCTCCCTTGGCCCCTTTCCCACTCTGACGTCCCTTTACTTTCTCAGTCTTCTCACTCTTGTCTTTACTGGGTGTGGCTGATGCTGTGGGAGGGGTGGGAAGAGCTGGGATCCACGGCTGCATGTAACCTTGAGCAATGGCATTACAAATTTGGCACAACAATATTGTTTCACTGTTGAAAAGAAAAGTTTGAGCTGAAATCTTCCTCAGAAGTAGTTTTACTGTATTTTAATACTCACTCGCACAGGCAGTTGGAAAAATGTTGAGACACCTTGGTCAAAATATGCACTTGGTATCGTATTGATACCAAATCGTTTCATTAACCGCGTGAAAGAACTCTTCTTTCATTTAACTTCCTTTTCCCAAATATGTTGAACCTGTTTCACTGCAATCGATAGCCTCATGAAAACATTCTCACCCTGCATGTCCGGTAAGCTTCACTGCTTCCAAAACAGGCGAGAATATGGGAATGACTTCCTTGTGTCTGCCTTGTGACAGCATGTGGGTTGCATAGTTCCACAAGTACACAGCTGAATTGCAAACAAGCCATGACTCTTTCAGCTCTACGCCGATTTCAGCGGCTCGCTGGAAACTGTAAATCACCTCATTCGACAAAGACGAAACCCAGTTGCTAACAGAATGGGGGAAAAATATGTGAAACATAAATCTTGACAAAACTGACCACAATAAGAACATCGTCGCCGTTCTTTGAGAAGTCACGCAATGCTCTCTCTCTCAGAACGAGCATTGCGCGACATCCCAAAGAACGTTTGTGAAAGAGAGTGGCAGAACAGGAGTCCTTTTGATGCGCTTATCAGGCACGTGGAAGTACACGCGAAGCGAGCACGACTGCCGCGAGGCGCATCACTCGCGAGGAAAGAAGCGTGAAAAGAAGGGAGATCTTTCAAGATCACAAAAAGATAATGAAATTGAGCGCTAGATGGGTGTAGATTTTTTGTATGATTTAACATCGCCAATTTTAATTTAAAGCTGCTATTTTGAAAAGAGATACATGTATGTTGCTTACCAATAGGAGACCCATTCTGGCATATCATCAAAATTGACGAGCTGATCACCGTATCGCTTAGGGCGCAGCTTGATGGTATCCTCAGGTGGCACTGGTTTGTCACCCAGTTGGACTCCTTCAGTTCTTAGTAACTGTACCAAAGCCTGTAGGGAAGGGACCATTATAAAGGGAGGGTTAGGGGTCACCACGATACAAAAAAAAAACGTAATGCGAGGGGAAAAGTACGCTAAATAATTAACCCACAATGATAATCCAGGGCTGTGGTGTAGCATTCATCTGTTAAACTTCGACTTACTTCATCAGAAGAAAAAAGCCTAAGCAAGAATTTATTTAAACAAAAAGAATTCCGTACATGGAAATATTGGACTAAATTGTCATGCTGCGTACGAATAGTACCCGTAAAAAGGCCTCATAAATTCTTTCTCATGAAGATAAACGTTGTGTGATTCAGTTCTGCTGCTAAAGTTTAGTCAAATAAAATCTAGAAATTACTCAGTAGGACACACTTGATTTTTCTACTTGACCCTTCAACTCCCAGCAGTTATCCGTATAATATCCATGAATTATCCAGCAATTTAGATAGAAGTTGTTATCTTCATCTAAAACCTAATCCTCGAAACTAATTTACCAGGAAATACGTACCAGCTTTGGGGGGGGGGGAGGATTAACGATGCGATCTTGAGATTTAAAGAATTAAAGCTGATAACATTTGATCATTTGTTATAATCAGGACCGCCTTCGTTACTTAGATCTTCACAATGGCTTCAAAACCATTCCAAAAAGTCAGATTCTGATTTTAGATAACTCTCGTCTTCTATGAACTTCAGTTTACGAACCTCAGCAAAAATAAAACGAACTTCAGCCAGCGTTCTCAACAAATCCTGTTCCACAGTAAATGCTGTCATGCCCTCGGGATACAACAGTTTCATTCCTGTTGCATCAAGTCTGCCGCCAACTTCGCCTGGTAACGGCGACTTACTCCCTGTTGGATCATCTCTCTCATTGTTACCTTCACCATTTTTCTCTGATGTGCTGGTAGATTGTCTCTTCGACCAACGATTGTCGTCATAAAGAAGGCAGAATCTAGCAGCAACGCGGGCAACATCCCAGACCTGCTGTTTACGCGCAGTCTTGGCTAAATCTGCCCAAATACGAACTCTAGTGGAACAAAAAGAACTTTTATCAATTTTTTGGCCGAGCAATCTGTTGTTTCATCCTCTTTTGGTTCATCTAACACTTACACTTACTCTCACATTGAAAATTTGTAGTTGCAAGAGATAACAATCTCTTAGTAGTTGTCGTAGCTTAAGCACTGCAAATGTCAGTAACACATGTGTTTGTGTATTTTTTCCTTCACCTTTCTTGATCGCTTTCATCTCCCAGCCTCTTTAAATGACCAGCAGCCTTGCTGACTCCCTTCTCAAACTGCTTTGCTCTTCCAGCCAATCTTCCTAATGCAGTAGGTGGACCTTTCCCAGTAGATGGGTCCTTTGTATTACTCTCACTGTCAAGCACATGCATGAAGGCATCCGGTGACAACGCCTCCCCTGCCTTCACTAAGGAAGCTCTCTTCATACGAACTGTGCTGGAGTCATCACTAGCCCTCGCCTGTAAGTTGGCAGCCATGTTATTATTGTGGATTTCATTATTACAAAATGTAGCGCCTAAGATTTCCAAGCCAGGGCTCAAAACCGGACCTCTAAATTAGAAGTTTTGCATGACTATTACACAATCGCATTTCTTACAGTTTTTGTAGAGAAGTAAGCAAATATTAAAGACCTTTGAATCCTTTGACTCCTAAGAGTGACAAGCATCTAACTCCTTACAATATCTCGACAAAATCACAGGTTATGGTCGAGAGAATACAGGAAATAATCACCAACTAGAGAAGCTCTTGACTGTGAAACAAATTCTCCTTTTCAGTACATCAGGAAATATACAGAGGACAGTAAGGAGAATATGCATACTGATGCTAGGGTGTAAAGGGTTCATCAGCTTCATCAACAAATAGATTCCATGTTACCGTGCTTCCGTTCAGTAATAGATCAAAGATGACATCAAAATGTTGTAAGAACAAAGAATCGCACGAGACGCTCTCAATTGTGTCACTGATGTTCCCACCACATCTTACCGTCTTCCGTGATCTATTACTGAACGGACTTGCGGCAATATGGAAACTGTATTTTTTTATATGATAGAAAAGCAAAATTAACAAAATATTGTTAATGGTGACGTCATCTATGCGTCTGTTCTCCAACAGATCACAAAGTAAGAACCAATCATAAGGCGTGAATGATTCAGCTTATCATGCAACATGGCCTTATGGGTTATAAGCCATTATACTATCGCGCATGAAGACAAGTTAAACCGGAAGTGTTTTTGTACATTGTAACATTCCGTAAAATAATGTTGGGAAGATTTCTCTATAATTTGGAGCGTTTTCGATAAAACAATTATTCCACCCGAACTATCATCTCATATCCAACGCGCGCTCGTGGAATAATTTTTTAGTAGATTGACTGATTGATGCACCACTCATTTGAATTAAAACAGTATGTCGTATATGATGTTACTATTGATGTTTTCTTAATTTCAATGCTTTCTCATGCTTTCTGTTGAAAATTCTCTAAATCTTTTGCAACATAAAAGTATGACAAGAAAACTGCACTGATTGAAATCTTGAAGGTGCGTAACCACACAAGAGAGTCAGCCCGATTAAAATCTCAGCTCTTTGTTAATCAAAAACTCGGGATTCTAACCTGCTCTATAATCATAGCAGCCAAATCTTCAGGCCTTTCAGGAGTTTTGTAAAGAGTGGCTCTTAACTGTAGCCTTGTCAGGGCAGTGCGTAATCTATCACCATACTGTCCTGAGTCATCCAGTTCAAGCGCCTTTCTTAGATGTGTGACAGCATACTCCAGTTGATCTTCAGCCTCTTCACATTTAGCCAGTTCTGTGTGCATCTGGCATCGTAACAGAACCAACAAACTAAAGGACAATATATAAAACAAGAAAAGATCATGCTTACTCTTTAAGCAAAAATGCAATATTGAGCAATTAATGTTAATGTTGATGGTGTCCTCTAACGCACCTTATAATGGCTTTATAACACTTTGCAGGGGACTTTAGCCATACTGCAATTTAGGAATTTTTGGAAGCAAGACCAGACAACAACACCAGAGCTACATTCCCTACCATTTACAAGAAGTGCGCATGTTCTTTAATGTCACCTGCTAACCAGCACATATTATGTGCAGGAGACAGGGCCTACAGTTTTATTGTCCTTACCCGAGGGGACTAGAATGTCATAACAAAGGCAGCACATTCTCCTTAGTTTTTTTAAGACCCTGAATGTTGGTTGGTCTAAATCAATTTATCAAATTAATTTATCAAATTAATGAAAATTATCAAACTTTCATGTATTTTACATGAATCTCAAAGATAAAAATACCTAATTAAGAGTTATATTTTTAATTAGAGGTATTCTTTTAACATTTGGAAACAAAATAATGAAAAGGTTTTCTGAAATAAAAGTTTGTTGTGCATTTGCTTAATGTACCTATCAATGTCTTCCAAGGCTTGTGCAGCAAGGGTAAGGGGCTTTCTCACATGATGTCGCAAATTTGACTGCAGAAGAGGCAGGGTAAGATTCCACATTGTCACACATCCTGTCTGTAAAACAATAAAATTAACTTTCATCACAGTACATAGCATACCTTAAATAATCATAACATTATACCTCTTCATTCTTCTTACTGGTCTGAATTACCCTTCCATAGAGGTGTCCTCTCTTCCCCTCAACAAATGTGTTCATTGGGCAATCATAAGTACAGAAAGTGTTATCAATAAACATTAGTTACAGTGAAAAATTAAAGTCATTTATACAATAAGAAAGTTATCAGACCTGTATAATATTTGGATTTCCGGTTCTAACAGCTGTCATTATACATTGTTCAAGTTTTCTGATTGCTTGAATACGTCTCTGAAAGAAAACACATAACCATAATGTGATATTGTAAGCCTAACATTCATTCTGGACAGTTCCACCCAGTCACCATCTGAACAGAGGTAAAAAAGTTGGGGTTGGTTATTTCAATAAATGAAGTCTATAGGATGCACTTTTGGACAATCAATATACCTTGATATCTCTTTATAAGTTTGTTTTGTTTTGTTTTTTTTTTTTGCAGAACTAAATGTTTCTATTCCTCATACATGCCAGTAAAAATCAAAAAATAAAATGTGAACTTTGGGTGGCTACAAAACTGAAAAATGGGTGGCTCCAAGGTACACAGGTTCACCCTATGTTTTTTTAATAAAATACTTGCCTCCACCACAGATTTGCTGTAATTTTCTTTCTTTTTGCCAAGGGACTGAACCATCAACTCACACTTCATGAACTCAATTTCCAGCAATGTCTCAGAAGTCTGAAAATACATGATACAACTTTAGATTTGTCTTTAAAAACT
Organism: Pocillopora damicornis; assembly: GCF_964200805.1. Classification (NCBI taxonomy): domain Eukaryota; kingdom Metazoa; phylum Cnidaria; class Anthozoa; order Scleractinia; family Pocilloporidae; genus Pocillopora; species Pocillopora damicornis. Next base: position 18,982,302 of record NC_142671.1, read on the forward strand.
TAAACATGTTCAAAATCAATAAAACCATAAGGCTCATTGGTATTGAAATATAAGAATCCCTTACGGGGTCTTACAATTCTACTATCTTGACCAAACCATCTTCTTTCTTTAAATCCTGATGTTTTTTATCTACTAATTCCAATCCCCTGCCACATTCATTTTAGTCAATTCAAAAGACAACTCTCTGCAGATCCCTTGGTTCTTTGATGCAATACATCTTGCTTCCCACCATGCAAAATGCTTTGATCCTGTGTTTGGTTCAATTATTTACAATCCCAAATCTGGCTTCCCTCCTCCCCTAAATTCCAGAATCACTAGACAACAGACTGAAACCTTAATGGGGAACATCTTTGACTCTCTAGTGAAAACCCATCTTAACCCTTTACACCCTTAGAGTATAAGCATCTAATTTCTCCTCGCTGTATCACCCCTGAATCACACAGTTAGGTCACTAGAATAAAGAAAATGATCACCAACTAAGAAACTCTTGATTGTGAAACAAATTCTCCTTGTCAGCACTTTAGGAAATGTAAATAGAATAGTATGGAGAATATACATACTAATGTTAGGGTGTAAAGGGTTAAGGGTGTAACGTAATAGTTCAATCAAATCACCCTACCAATTGCAAATGATGAAGATTTTATCAATGCCTTGATCAACAAACTACTACTTGCCTTAACACCCCCTTTAAGATTTTCAATACAGTCTGAGGCTAAATCATGCCTATCATGCTCCAAGCAGAGTCTGGCCAACTCAATGAGAAGTGGTATCCTGAAGAAGATTGAGTGTAGAAAAAATCAGATCAATTAATAAAGCAGAGTTCACTCTTTATATAACTCACATGCAGCTTTTTGGAGCATTGGTCACTATGAAAATGTTCAATACTACTAGGAGATATTTAACCAGACAATGACTCTGTTAGTGTCTTTCCTGGTGTTCCGTTTAACCTGTGAGATTTTTTTCCAAACTTGTGAATTCATAACATTGTCTGATGTAATTTCAAAACCTCTAAGCAGTTACTGCAGTTGTATTAGTATGTGCCATCATAAGTAGTACATTTTAGCTGTAAGTGTTTGATTAGAGAACACTGCGCTGTACTTATATTAATATGTGCTGTCACAAGGGCTTATTGTAATTGCGAAACAAAACAAAATGAAATGAAAATCTGTAATTTGCAAAATGGATATATTCTGATGATTTGCAAAATAGGAATCTCAAATTACAGATTTCTATTATGCAAATCATTAGCATATGTCCATTTTGCAAATTACAGATTTCTATTTTGTTCAGATTTCATTCCATTTTGTTTCATTTTGTTTCATCTTGTTGCATTTCATTTTGTTTTGTTTCATTGTGTTGCATTGCATTTTATTTCATTTTGCAAATTACAGTAAGCCATCACAAGTGGTACATTTTAGCTGTAAGTGTTTGATTGGAGAACATAGCGCTGTACATTCTAAATATCAAATATGTGGTTGCAGAACTGTTTTATTCACCTGTCATTACTTCCAACAACATAAGGAGAGCTGGCTTTGCTGGTTGACGTACTTGTAGACATGGCTGTACTAGCTCGATCTGTGGCATCCACCCCCTTGACTATTGATTTGTAGATTTTGTTTAGTTCTTGTTCTATGTCAACTTTTTCATCTGCTTCAATCAAGCTGTTGACAAAATGTGACATTTTTCAATTGAAAATTGTTAACAATACTAGAAGTCTTTGATAGTTTCTGTGTGTATGAGAGTTTGCACATTTATCAACTTGAAGGCATTTCTAATTTTACTATTGCTAGCTTCAAAAAAAGATTTATCAGGGTAAGGATGTCATGATGCCTAAGCCTTAATGACTGACATTGATTTTAAAACTGAACTTCTCTAAGGGTTAAAAATTTCATACATGCCAATTTGTAGACAATGTACAGAAACACTAAAAACATGAGATGATTATTGTTTGGCTCAAGATGCCCTAATCTAAATTCAGAAAGTGTGACTTCAAGATAACACATTGTACTTTTACAGATGATGACCAAGAAATATACAAAGTTTCAAAACGTAATGTACATATCTGTACAGCTATATTTTTTGTGGGAATTGAATAATTTGTACTACACATGGATTTGATGAAAACCTCTTGGCACCATATTCTGAAGAATTCTAATTCAACATATCCCTTTAAATATGTGTATTTATCACAACTCACGTTCTAAGCCTTTGGATCTTGTAGAACATGTACAACTCATTGGAAGCTCTTGCTTCTTTTGATGTTTTTGACAAATCAATCAGTCGATGACAAACCTAGCAGACAGAAAAATAGTACATTAAGACCAAATGTGAAATGTAAAGAGTAGAAAACAAGATCTGAACATTTGATCATTGCAGACCTCACCTGCAGTCCTAGTACAGTTGTGTATAATGAAGGAACATTACTTTTAGTGAATGCCAAAGTGGCAATACTGATTTGAGTGGCATCTTCTTTACGTCCTGCATCCACATGGCATTCAATCAATGCACTATTCAGAAGAAAGCATTCAGTTAGTTACTAAGACAAAGGTGAGACTGACCTTGAAGCCATGTACAAAACATAATCATGATACACATTAAAAAATGACTGAAAAAGTTCATTGCAGAATTAATATGTATATGATTTCAAAGTTATGTACAAAATAATAATCAGAGTCACTCTATGTCTTGGTTTGTTCCATTTTGAAAATTTGTTTGAGATTTTTAGTCATCATGATCCATACTCATCACAATAAATTGTAAATTCCATGGATTTCCAGGTTTTCCATGACATGAACAAACCTTGATGCAATACAATGTTTTCTTTTTTCATTTTAATATGGACAGAGAAACAATAAAGATAGCTATAATTATTTTTCTGTCCTTACTGTTCTAGATGACCCCTCCCAATGCACACACCCAAAGAACTCTGCCAACTCCCCAACCCCAATGTTATCATGAATTACCAAGCATTCAAGAAGAAGGACAAAAACAAGAACAGTCTTATGGAAAGAAAATAAATGTTCAGGGTGAAAATGGAGAGGAGGAGGAAGAGCTGAGAAACAAACTTCTGTCACTGATAGTACTAATTGCTTTACTGAATTGCATATAGGTCTGAATATCTAAGGACAAAAAAACAAAAAGAATAAAAAAACAAAACAAAAAAACAGAATGCTCACATCATTAGCTGAGCTCTCCAGCCATAATCTTTGTCATCAATATCATCCAGTGCTTTCACAACCTGATGCAGACTTTTAGCCAAATATTGGCGATAGTTGGGCTTAAGGAAAGGACGACAGAACTGCCAATACAGTACTGAAGCATTGTACACCAAGAAGTAGTACCTGTAATGAAATTTCTAGACTGAAGTAATGGACAGCCATTTCATGTAAGTTAATAAATTATACAAGCAATCCACAATTAATTAATATAAACATATAGAGTTTAACTAGCAATGTTATTTACAAATAGATTGCAACTCATACCTAACATTCTTTTTAGCAAAATTAATTGCCTTCAATAGGGATTCCACTGCTTTATCAAGTTGCTCCTGTGAAAACATTACAAATATGCCTAGCTCAATGAAACTGTGTCTATGCCAAAAGCAATGTCAGTCAGTGGAGGAAGTTCTATCTAGATTATGTACAAAAAGTTCACAAATTTAAAATGAGCTTTTTTGATGTTAAAGATCAGTAAGGAAGGATAGCATAAAATTAATTTTTCTTTTCTTTTCAAGAACAACTCAATATACAAAGACGTTGCACTGTTATTATTCATATGTAAACTAGCATTTGAAGCTTTTTTCCCTTACATCTTGCACCTTACAAAAAATGCGTTATACAGTGTATATGGTTTCTATGTAACTCTTTTCAAAATAACAGCACACCCATACTTCAGTTTTTAACATATTTGAAGACTGCTTTTGAACAAATAGGTTGATCTTTCAAATCTCAAAATATGGATCAAAACAATAACTGTTTGCAGCAAAATTAAAATTAACTTGTTTCTTAATCATACTTCTTCTTTCAAAATCACTCAAAGGTGAAATTGGATAAATATTGAATTAAATCAATTCATAAAAGCTCTCTGGAGAGGAACATCTGGTCCTAGTTGTTGAAAGGGTAGATAACACTATCCACTTGATAAATCTCTTTCTGGTGGATAGCACAGTATGTTTTGTTTGCACTTATCAGCTGGATAGCAAATTATCCATCAGAGGGTGTTATCCACCTTTTGAACAACTGAACCCAGGGGTTTCATTATATTTTTCAATAACAGGCTGCAATGGTGAAATAGGCTGTTGTGCCTAGAAAGGGGCCATAAAGCAAAAACCAAACATGAGAGCCTGCATGCAGGTTGAACAGACACTGGTAAGAGGTCTTACAGGTAACCATAGACTACTGGTAAACAGCTTTTAAGGAGACCCCTGGAACATGTAAAAATTGTAACAGTTATAATAGGAATAAAATCAAAACTCACTGGATTCTTAGAAGAAGTTGGAGCATTGAGCTGAGCTTGACACAAATAAGCTCGACATAGAAACTGATTTGAGGGAGGAGTCTTCTGAAAAAACATTTTTACACAGTCATCCATGACATCAAATTGACCATGCTGTACAGGGTAAAAGAAATGCATTAGTTGAAAATAGACAAATTCATAAACAACAATAAACATGTGAACAAATAAATTAATTTATATATTACATGAATGATAGTTATGTAACAGCACCTCCATAGGGTCAAGGAGGATCATTGTTCCATAGAAATTTAGAAAATTGGCCTCTCTAGAGACAAGAAAAGCAAGGAACCTTTAGAGAGCTCTCCAGCACCACCGCCCTGTGTTTGTGAAGTGAAGGGTAAGACCAAGTTGCGATGAAGTGGCATACACTTCGTAAAATTATAGAGGTTTCATGCTTTAGAAGATAGAGTAAAGAACAAGTTGTGTGTTGTGGATATGTTATTGGCCTTATTTTCACTACAGCTTAAGTGGTGTTCATTAGTGTGGAGGTCACACTCATATTCATTTCCAAAAAAAACACAGTTCACATATATGATTTTCATATTTTCACAGTCACTGATTCACCATTCCACCAGTTCATTATGAACCAATATAACGACCAGCTCCCAGTTGGCTAATGTTAGCTCAGTTGGTAGAGCACTGCACAGGTATTGCAAAAGTCATGAGTTCAAATCCCATAAAGGCCTGAAGTTTTTTAGGCCTTATTTTCACTACTGCTTGCGTGTAAGTAGTGTTAATTACTGTGAAGATTGGTTTCATATTCATAATCATTATTGTTTCCACAATACTGGTATGTTTGTTGTGATATACACAAAGGGTAAACAAAACTTTTCTTTTGTTACTGCTGCTTGTCTACAAATAATATAAAGGTTTGATTTATTTGGTATAATCATTGTTTCCCATTCACTTCTTTTTTTTTTAGATTTAATTACTAACATTTTCACTCTGCACATTTGACACCTCAGACATACCATGGTAAGATTCCTGCACAGCCCCATATTTCAACAACAACAACAACAACAACTTTTATTTCAACACGATGGTGATTAAAGCGTTGCCGCTTATGGGGTCGTGCATTTAAACTAAAACCTAAGGAATACAGTTATATGCATACAGTTCATGCATATAGAAAACAATAGCGAAAACAGTAGATTCCCTTTGGGATTACGACTTTGTTTTAAAACAGTATCTATGGGGTTGTGCAGAAATCTTATCCATATCAGGACCAATAAAAATTTTTCCGTTTTCACTGATTGTTATACTAAGCCTTTCCCCGTGCTAACTTAATTTTCCTCAACCGCTGAGGTCTTATTTAAAAGACCTTCAAATAGAATACTTGATTGAGCATAATCAATTAATTAAGCTGAGTGCAGACAACTCTGGTCGAATTAGAATTTACTTTTGATATGTACAATTAACAATTGTTAAAAGTTTCATGCAGGTGGAGCACTTCCACCAGGAATTCTAATCCAGTTCAAATTACGCTCCTCTAAAATTAAACAGTTGTTATAATGCGACATACCTTTTGCGCTGCTTCGGCGCACAATACGAAAAGATCCGATGAAACTGCATCGATTTTGTCATCTGACGATTGCCTTTCCTTCTTCAACTTGCTGTAAGCCTCAAACAATGCAGACTCGTCATTATCTTGCGACGCTGCGTGAACAAGTTTCCGAATATTGCTGTCCATCTTTGTGCCAAAGTTCGTATGGGTTCAAACGAATTTTAACCGTGTTTTTTACAATGTTTTTACAAAATAACCTTGAATTCGTCCACCATATTGGATTTTCTCAACACCGTCGCTATAGAAATGAAATGCGCGGGAGTTTTGATTTCTATCACGTGATACAAGCTGATCGAGGAAGCTTGGAACCAAAATGAGTGGGAGGAAATTTTTCCAACCTCAATGTACAGAGTAGACGGTTTGAGAACAATCTTCATAACAGCGTCCCGATCGGTCAAAACACCTGGTGTGATCTGTTTCTGAAGCTTTAAAGCTTTAAAGCTTCGTTTTCATGTACAAGAAGTAAGATGCACCAGCAAAAGATTATTCCACAGCTCGTGTATTTACCGGGTAGAAATCTACATCCTGCGCACGAAGTGGTTGAAATTGTATGGCGATTTCCCGTTCTACTTCAAGGTAAGAACCTGTAACAAGGAATTTCACCGTAGATATTGGTTTGTAGTTAAAATTTATTACTTTCGACGGAAGCATCAGCCTCGTGGCTGCTTCAGCTTTCTTCAGCTGATTTTCGCTTCGTCGCCATTGTGCTAGTTCTATTCATACATTAGACAGCTGATCTTGAAGGGAGGTGAAGACTTTACAACATTATTTTGTATCAAGTCTAGCCAGATCAAAGTCCGTCATCGTTGTCACGTTGAAAACATCATTTATTTTTGTTGGTTAACTACCGAGCTAGTTCCTAACCTATAAGCGCCGTGTGTATATCCTCAATTCATGTAAGAAATTCACAATCTAGATGCATGTGGACAAATTCTTATGAATAGTTGGAGGTACATAACATTCTCCCTTGACTCCGTACTTGCGCGCTCTTCCATTCCCGTAGGTTATGAAATCAGCCACTATTTCTGTAATTAGAAAGTGTAGCAAGGGGAAGACTATCATATATATTTTACAGATCCTTTTTGATGTAATTTATTTTTTTGCAAGAAGTAAACAAAAAATGGTCCATCTTGTTTGAATTAAACTTTGGACCAGAACTGACAGGCTTTAAAGTATTGGTACTCGAGTTTTAAATTTGAGGCCAGATGCTGATCAGTGTAAATGAACATTGGTCATGCAAGATTTTACATGCTTTGACACCACCTTTGGGTGGGGTCTTCTATTATTCTAATATACATGTGCTGCCATCTGAGATATTGTGTTAAATAGAAATCCATGTTGCTGCAAAGCAAATTAACCACACAATCCATCAGGTATCAATTTATTGGAAGCATCAGCATTATTGACCATTTGAACAACCGATGCCCTTAATATACAAAAGGGTTTAAAACACTGTTTCACTTAAGATTTGCTTTTCCCCAGCATTTTACAAATAATCTGCACAGTCGGCATTCTTCTTGTAGTCTGATCATTCCAGCTTGATAAGTTCTGAAAAAGACTGTGTTGGTGATGGTGACTGACATTTCAACAACCTGAGCAAAAGTTGTTATTAGAATCAAGCAAAGTTTTTTTTTCAGTCAAGTTTTACATGTCTGGTTTGCTTGATTGTGTTGTCTGATCTTTTAGGTGAGAGTAGTCCTGAAAGGAATTGTTATCAGTTGTGGTGACTGACATTTGACAACCTTGGTGGAAGTCATCATCTTTTGCCTTTGATGATTGATTCTGCTAAGGTTGTTGAAACATCAGACCATTCTACTGACAACAATTTGTTTTTCAGTCCTACACTTTTTCACCCTGAAGATTAGACTTCACAGTCAAATATTACCCTTGGATTTAAACCATTGAAAGTAGATGTGGTCTGTGAAAACCAGTTGTTCACTTGACTCTGATGGTGACTTTCTCTCTGGTTGTAAAACATAGGTCACTGTCAGCAGTTACAATATTTTTTAGGACTACCCTCTATACTGAGATGATCAGACTTCATGATTAGCTAATACTTTGTTTCTATCAACTGAGAATAATCAGTGACCAAAGCTAATGATTTAGGTGTTAACCTTTCAACATAGCAATGAGCAGTTACTGCTGAGGGGAAGCCATTAACCCTTTAACTCTTAAGATCTGATTGTTAATTCTCCCCTCTAGCTGCCATTCATTCTCTTGTAAATTGGTTGTGAGATGCTGGTGCAAGATCAAGATAAAAAGTATTGATAATTTTGAGTCTCTTAGCCTTTTAACTCCCAAAAGTGATAAACTTGTAACTTCTCCCTATCATATCCATACATGTACATTTTCCATCAAACAGGTAATGAGAATACTCAAACTTATCAAGTAGAAGTTTTTATGTTGACCTACAACTGAACCCCAAAATTCTTGTAACCAATTTTCAAGTAAATTTTTGGCAACTAGAGAGGAGAATTAACAACCATCATGGTATTTTTCAGACTAAATGTGGGGCAGGTCATGTCTTTAGCAAAGAAACTATACTCTCTGTCTTGATCTTAGCCTTTACATGGGGAAGGGACATATAGACACCGGCCAATGGATACCATGTAACATGCCATGGAAGTTTAGGAGAAACTGTTTGGTGTAGAAATTTTGTGGGTATCAATGTACTTTTGACTTAGTAGATTGCCCTTGATGCAAAAATTAAAAAAGGTTTTAATGGAAAAGATCCTGCTAAATGAAAATTTATGAAAAATTTTTACCTTCCGTCTGTTAAAAATCTCTGTATGTAAGTCATGTATCAGTTTTTTTTTAAATATCTACATATGATAATCATGAATGATCCAACATCCAACAAGTCCTGAATTTTTTTAATGTAAGTTGTTGATTTTCTTCCTTGTCAGACTTATCAATGTTCTGCCTATTTAACAGAAAATTGTAAAAATTAGTTCCCAGCCAAAATCTCAGGCAATTAAAACTAGAAAATCATATGTTTTCACAAAACAGAAAAAAATGCCAATTTGCAAATTATACATGTGATTCCCATGGAAATTGTTCATGCCATACTGTAATATTTTGTTTGACTTTAAAACCTTTACTATTTTGTACCAGAGGAGGAATCACATGCACTCTCAGCCTAAGCTTTGTATGATGCCATGAAAGTCTTCACCCATGGACATCTTTGTCATTGATAATGCTTCAAGAGTGAAAGTGCAAAAAGAAAATGGCATGTATAGGTTCATCATGTAAAAAGGCTAGGAAACACTTCACATTACTCAACTAAAGAGTTGTTTCAAATTTTATTGAATCAGAAAAGCATTGTTGACCTCTACCATATTGTATTATTGTATTGATTGGTACTTTTGGATTAATTTGTTCTTTACCTTATTTACTTGCATATAAATCAAACTTGTGTATAAGTCGATCCCCATTTTCAAGGTCAAAAATCAGATTTTTCATCATTTCTAGTAAAAGGAGTCAAATTTAGAACAATAGTAATTTCCCAAAAAGTTAATCTCTTATTTCTGAGAATGTATTGAAAACACGGGGAATAAAAAAAATTAGAAAAACTGCAGGGTAAACTGTAACCGAGTGCTACCAAATTTATTACCACTTGTGTATATATCACCACAATTTAAGCATACACAAGCACTTCAATTTACTAAAGAAGTATTTCACCATATTTTGCAAATTGCATTAAAAATGAAATCCTCTTGCATTTTTTTTTTTTGCATTTTTAAAGATGAAGGTTAGTTAAAACTAACCTTCATCTTAATGTTGATTTTGAAAGGAGATTTAGTAGACCGAAGGAACACTGAAGAGCTTCGAAGGATCGTGCGTAACAAACTAGACCACATGAGAGTACAGCATTCATTAGGTCACTAAGCCACTGAAATTGTTCAATGAAAATGACAGTTTAGTGTCATAAACAGCATCAAAGCTGTAAGAAAAAATGTCTGCTCTGCAGATCAGAAGACAATAGAAATCAGCTCCAGTAGCTTTGTGTTTAAGCCACTTAAAATGTATTATTTCAAACTTTTTTGTTGACGAAAAATGTGCTGAAAATTGATGAAACTAGAACACAATTAAAACTGGTTTTGTAAACTCAGTTTTCTTGACAGAAATGATGCAATTCTTATTCTAATTTCTTGGATTGCTTGAGTCAGGTCTTTGTGTATGGCTCGTCTATAAGTTGAGGGTGATTTTTTGGGCTGATTTTTTGGTCATAAAAGGTCAACTTATACAGGAGTAAATACAGTAAATCATAACCATTATTTTGGGCTTTTAGATGTGAGGTATGAAATTCCACTTTTGAAACTTTTAGTTGTGTGTATGGCCTGAAATAGATTGTCTTTCTGCTAAATCAACTTGGAAAGCTAAACAGTGAGTGTAAATCTTTGTTATTTTGGAGTGAAGAATTTCACAATCCTCAACCAATCCTCCAAATTTAGGAAACCTCCCATTCAAATGATTCAGTATAACATTTTCAGATGTGAAATATTAGTTTCTAGATCTTTTGATCATCATTTGTTTCTATTACTCAAATAACGTCTTATGCATTGATAGAATGATATATGCAGCATCTCAAATTTTTTTAAACCTTTAAGGTATCACAGAAGGAAAAAAATCTTTTTTTTTTCAATTTCATGAGAATTTGATACAAAAAAGATCTATCAACTTCTTAAAATTTGATTTTGTTATCTTTTAACTTAAGGAGATATAAAGCAAAGAGTAATTTGAGAATAGAACGGAAGGCACAAGATTGATGTCACTTTATGTCAACTTCTTTTTGTCATTTAATTAACAATTTCAAAACCACTGTTGATTTCCAAAGCACACTGTACGGTTTCTTTCAGTTCTGAAATTGCTCATTTGTTATGTGTTTATATAATTCAGTTATTGTTTCAAGCTGTCATCATGTCCAAAAGCAACAAGTCCCTTTCACTGTTCCTAAAATTTCTCCACAGTTTGCATTGGAGCAGAAATATTGCTCACTGACAGTGATAGCAGTTCCTACTAGACTTTGCAATTCAGTGGTCAGAGCCTATTTCAATCAAAGTTGCTGTAAGCACTAGTTCGTTAAAAATATCACCAACAGTCCATCATCATTTCTGTAGTATTACCCTTTGAGCATTGATAGTTGAAAAGCTGAGTTTTGTTTCTAGTGTAGCTCTCCTTCTTCTGCCTGACCTCTTTCCTCCTCTTTTTGCTGGTTGAAGCACCTTCCATATCAGCAAAAATAGCTACATATTCATGTATATTACACTTCACCTTCTTATCCTAACTCCTCAAAAATCATATCAGCTCTTTGCTCCCTAGTGCACTTCAGTGCTGACAGCCAGATCAGTGTCAAATGGCTTGCTCCAATTTGATTGGTTAACAGCCTTCACACGCATGAAGTGGAAACGCACTTATGTAAACAAAAACTGTGGCCCTCCAAAAAAATTTAAGTCGCGTTTTCTGGTAAAGTGTTTTGACTTGAGTTCTGATATTTGGAGAGTTTATTCTTGCTGCAGCATTCTCTCAATTTTCACAAAATTTGGTGATAATTTTGGAAATGTAATGAACCCTAAAAGGGTGTTCCAGATTTTAATTTTTTCCTTAATTTTCAAGATATAGCATTTACATCAAAAACTTTGCTAAAAAGTGCTACTTTGAAGTAAAAAAAAAATGATTAAAAATAACAAGGTGTTAAAATACAAATTCCAGACAATCTTTTTAGTTTAGTGCATGCAGATCACATTCCAATGTAAAAGAAATGTATTGATAAAAATGTGTGGTCAAATAAACTGATCTTGTAAATTGTCTCAGCGTGAAAAAAGTAAGCTCCTATTCAGTTCACAGGTAAAATTATTAAATTAAATTACTTAGTCAAAATCAGTGTTTATTAAGCTTTAAGAAAATGTACTTTCACTGGGATGGAAAGCGAAATTTTCATGCTGTCTCAGTGTGAATGAAAATGCTGATTTTCCTTCTGTGATATCTTAATTCCCAAAATCTGATTTTTCATTATTCTTATTACCTGTTTGCTGGACAATGCATGGATGTTTTATAGGTAGAAATTACATGTTATCACTTATGGGAGAGGGAGAGATTGCCTCAAAGACTAATGCCTTTCTGTGTAAATCATAATAATCCAAAAGATCTCCTAGAGATGGAAAGAAGAGGACTGATGCTCCAATATTACTGTCCAAGTTGCTTAGCAAGAATCAAAATATATTTGAATGTTTAGACCATTCAAAATATTCTTTGAAGGTTGTTAGGAATCTCAAAACAAAGTCATTGTTATTATTTTAACAAATAGACTACTAGTCATTTCCAAGATCCAACTTGAAATCCAAAGTTTAAACTGCTTCATTAATACATTTCTTGTAAATTGTTTAAAAGATTCTGTTGTCATTTCAAGATAGCATGTCTTATTTTTGTTGCATTAATTGATATTGCAATAGGAATTTTTAAGGTTAATTACCTTTCAGAATTAAATGGAGGACTTGAAATACTTGGAGAGCTTAATAGAGGAATTGTTTTATAATCAATATTATCTCAACAATATGAAGTATTTATTAAAATGATTTAGGGATCAATCTACTCAATTGATGTAACATGCCATTAGAAAAAGGTCTTCTACTAGTGTTGAAATGGATTACAGAGTGCCTCTAGCAGTATAAATTTTTTCCTTTTGAAATTTCTTCCTTGAGATTACCTTCAAGGACATGTATTCTGATATTGTATGGTGTAACAGTTGCAGTAAACTCTTTAAAGAATAGAAATATATATGGAAATTTCTACATTCAATACCATTAATTGTTTGAAGTTACTAGTTGAATTTATGACAAAACTAGATTAATACTCGTTTTAAAGTCTATTGTGTACAAGTATGTTTACTTAAATTAAGCATGACATCTGCATCATTGGCTTAAGGCAAAAAGAAAATCTTATTTTTCTCACATTTCCATTAATACATTATAAATGTATACAATATAAAATGAGCAATTTACTACATAATTTGGTTTTATCAACTGGGTTGAAAAACAGTATGTGGATCACCATAAAAAATTTCCTAAAGTTGAAACTTTGAGAATTAGACCTCCATCAGAGTAAAAGCATCAGCTTTAGAAACTCTTTATTTTAGCCAATTTACATTTTCAATTCATTTCATTGATAAAACCAAGTAATTTTCTAATACCCCAGCCCACATAGCACCGCAAAACCTTATAAACTTATCCCTTTATCTAGTTTACTTTACTTTACCTACAGCTGAAGACATTCACCTAAAGTTTGATTTTTCTCACAGCTATAATAAGCAATCTCTTTACCACATATGTGATATACTGGTAGTGTGTTTTTAAGGTCAAATATAACAAAAGTGTGTACCTTTTGAAGTAGGTTAGATGCAATTCCCTACTTTTTCTAAGACTTTATCTGAGTGTTCTGATATTGTTTCCAATATTATGGGACTTGAAATTAATTTTTTAATTGGTTTGGTAGAAAATGCAGTTGTATGGTTACAGAAACAGCAGATTATAAGAAATAGTTCTCAGTATTTAATTTGGTAATGTAAGTCCAACCCTGAAAAGCCTCAATTGTGATAAGGAACATTCTAATCCCAGGAGAGTATTCAATTTATAAAACATGCATGATGAAAGATTGCTTTTTTCCGGTTCTCATCTCCATTCTTTGTTTGATGACAAATTATGCTTACATGTTTTTAAAAAGCCAGTCAAATGTTTGAGAGCCTCCCATATGGAATATCATAAGTTAAGCTTCCCCTTGACCATTTACACCCCAACATCAGTTTGCAAATTCTCTGTACTGTTTTCTACACATTTCCTAAGGTGCCAGTTAGAAGAATTGGTTTAACAATCAAGAGCTTCAGTCTTTAGTTGGTGATCATTAATGTTTGATTCAGGGGGGAGATTCTAAGGGGAAATTAAATGTGAGTCATTCTTAAGGGTAAGTGTTAACTTTAGTTAGACATGGACAGTCTCTAAATTTGAAATGATTCTTATCAAATCAAAATATATAAATCGGTGTTAAAAGGTGAAAAGGCTGGCCCTAACTTACTGTGAGTAGCTTTATTCGGCCTCGTGCCAAATAAGCTTTAGTTTATGAAAAGAGATTATCCTTGATGAGGCCCTGAAGGTTCAATATTTCAAACTGTATTGCATTTTCTGACTAGGAAATCAGCTGTATATGAGGCTATAATAATTTATTCTCATCATCATCATTATTGGTAATTAAAAGTGTGCGGCTGAAAATTACAGCTACTGGTCGATAAATACCATAAAAGTTAATAGTTAAGTGAGAATGAGAAAGAATTCCTATTTTATGATTGAAAGGGAAAACTGTAGAGAGCTAACACAATTTTTGTGTTGCCATTAGAAGGATGATCACCAAAGCAATAACTAACATGCTCCTTTAAAAATATTTAGAAAATTCAACTACAGTATTATTTTTTGTTCTGCTGTGACTTCCTTAAGGCAATTAAATCATCAGGAATATAATAATTTTATTACTTTGTAATTAAATTTTGTTTTTAATGAGATATTTTTTTCCTGTAATTTTTCTTCCTGAATTAGAAAAGGAATCAAATAACTTCTGAATTTTTAAACTTAACATTTTACACATATGAAAATTCTTTAAGAATACTTCAAAGTATGAATAGTCCAAGGGAAAAGTTTTATGAATATTACTAAATATATATATATATATATATTTCAAATTTTAAATTCATAACTTGTGTAGGATCATTAGTAAATTGATATGTGTCTTTAACCGTATCAAAATCTTTCCAGTGGGTGGGGAGGAAGTTGGATAGTGGGTCACAATTGGAAAAAAATTTTCATCTAAAAAAACGTCATTAAACACATTAGGCAACAGGAAATGATCAATGGCTTTGGTAACAACATGAAACAAGGAAATATTTTTCCGTTTTGGAACAACGCCGTTGATTTGTCAGTTCCGGTTTTTTGTAGAATTTGTCATTTTAGACACTTTTTCTGGGCTTAGTTTTCCAATTTAACAAAATACTTCTCAACTATTACTTTGTAAATTAAAAAATTCCTGGTGAACCGCATGTGTCAAGCGTGTTTGTAACTGTCAGTTCGATCTATGACGTTTGCGTAGTCACGTGTCCTGCCAAACTTTAAACCTCATTTGTTATGTGTGGCGATGTCAATTCAACTTCATCTACGATGCCCGTAACTGAAGTACAGGTATTTTTGATTTGTTTTCCCTTTTCGCGTCTAAAATTTTCCATCGATGTAGTATTTTATTTTTCAAAGGCTTGACGAATATTTTCCTGTTCAAACCGATGCGTCAACAGGCAATTTAGACGTGTTCAATACATTTCATTTTGTAGCATACCATGACAGAATTACTGCCTAACTGACTTTAAATTATTGATTTTTATTTTCAGTGGATCGGGGCCAGTTGTGGACGGCACAGCACTTACACCTTCTACAGAGGTTTCAGATTAATTGTCGATGGCGTGGCAAAAAATTTCTGTCTCGGAGAGTTTTATTTTGTGAGGAATTCCACAGACCAACCGATATGCATAGCTGAACTACAATTAGTTTGGTACGACGCGAGTACTGACAGCCAGCTTGCTTCCGCGAGGCTTTATTTTAGACCCGAAGATACTCCCGCAGGACGCCTTGCAAACCACGGACAGGTCAGTTATTTATAAATTTACTTACCAGGGATTTTATTTCATTTTATTGCTTTGATTTGCCGTTTTGGAGCCCGTAAAATGGCCAAGGTTAACAAATCTAAAAACACTAAAAATTTGTTTGTTGAAGTTATAATGCTTCATTGATTTTGTGAAGACGTTGTTAGAAATTTTGCGCTGGATCGTCGATTTCAAATTATCTTTTTTTTACCATAGAAATCAGAAAAAATCAAATTATCTTTAATCTTTCTTCACTTTAAAACTTAAAACATGAGCCCAGGAGAAAGAAATTGTGGCGTATTAAAACGGAATATTTAAGCTCAGTGGAACACGCTTTTGTATCTGTCTACCACTTGTATGTCCTATATTTAGATGAATATTTATTAGAACTGAGAAAAAATAATGTGCCTAAAATATTTTGTTTTTTTAGTAGTGATCTTCAGTTCATCCAGTCGTAAGTGTAACACTTCTTGGCAAACTGATCGAGAAACTGTGATTTGGTCTTTTGTTTCTATAGCGCGCCGCGAGGAAGTGAAAGAATTCCCATGTGCTGAACTTCATTAAATTTCATTTCTTAATTTTGATAACGTCCGAACTGATTTTATAGTCTCTTAATTGCCTGGATAAACTGTTTAGAAACTCAATAGTCAAGAGATTCAAATTGACAGTTTATTGGTAAGTTCAGGACTCATCGAAGTATTTTATCAGCAACAGCTCGGTGGTTCCATGTAATGAAGTTTTTACAACACCACGCAATTTA
Source organism: Pocillopora damicornis (assembly GCF_964200805.1). Classification (NCBI taxonomy): domain Eukaryota; kingdom Metazoa; phylum Cnidaria; class Anthozoa; order Scleractinia; family Pocilloporidae; genus Pocillopora; species Pocillopora damicornis. The sequence continues at coordinate 18,998,814 of NC_142671.1, forward strand.
TATTCATGAGGTCATATCAGTAAACAACGTTTTATTCATAGTGCGTTCCGTGCAATGTTTACAATTATTTCCAATTTTTTACGCGATTAGGGTGCAAATTTAATTGAAAATTTACGATCATTAAATTGAGAAATGAAAAGTTTATATGAGTTCGATTATTTAAGCTATAAAAACAGCTAGCGGTGTTTGATGATAACAAAAGAAATTGATTTGCATTTTTAGCACCGCAAGTAAAATTCACTCGCGATGTTTCCGGTCGAGAGATTGTATTTCAGTTTGCGAAGTAATTTTTATTCTGGGCTATAGTTTTGTTTTCACTATTATCAATTTTACGAATAAAACGCATACATAACAATACCTGTTTTTCGGCGCTATTTTAAGCAGAAATTGACATTGTATGTGATGAAAAATTACACCTCTGTGCCTTCGACAGATGTGTATTAAGTCAAAACAATAGGAAATATTTGAATAAAAATAATAACCTGCTTGCAGCTTTAGAAATCTAAGTAAGTGAATTTTTCTCCCCTACCCGAAAACTCGTTTTAGATCGATTTCTCGACAAAAAATATTCGCTTTGTTTTTGGACGTGATTCGGCAGATTTGTACTATTTTAAGAGCCATTTTGAACAGAAATCGATGCGTGTAAACAAATTACCACATGGTCTTGATATTAATTGGAATAAGGAACCACGGATTGTTTTCATGAAATATTGTTTGATGGTGCTCGTTTTGACGTTGAAATTGCTAAATGATAGATATAGTGATGATGATACGTACGGACTGATTTAAGTTTAGTTGAAAATACGGCTCGCATTCTGTTGTAAATTCACTGGTTACTTAATACGTGTTGTATTACATTATCTTTTTATGTAGGATTAAATGGGAGATCAAGTCAATTTTTACCATTGTTTTAATTTTGCATCCACTTTAGACGTCTAAGAGCATATTTTAGGCAGAAGATTTTGATAGATCGCGAAATTTTGTTTCTTAAATGTGCTTCACACTATATTCTGGTTTGATAATTAATCGCTCCGTGATTCCGCTTGTCAGTTTCATTGTTGAAATATCTCGAATCTATCATTGAATTTTAGTTGTGATTTTTGTACGGGATGCAATGTCTCTTTCCTTGTATTTCATGTGATTAATACCAATTAAATATCTAAATTGTCAAGTTTGATTTTTTTGGAATTGTTTTCTTTGGAAGAGGTTCAACACTCATCCGAGCTCGGTTATATGTTAATTTCACTGTGCAAATAAATTACTCTGGCTCTGGTTGGAAGAATTTGAAGTTCCAAGTTCTAAATTTAGGGATGAAACAAGTTCCTGTATCACAATAAACATGTATAAAATCAAGTGATTCAATGTTATTTAATATCTCTTAGTATTGAAGAATAAAGTCAAGTCAAATCTCTTGTGAGAGCTGAAAGGATTATGAAACATAATCAAGGGTAATTCTGCTATTTCTTGCCAAACCCAATTATAGAATTCTTTCATTTTGATTGTTTTTTAATTCTCAAACTTGTTCAATAAATGTACCAAGTCTCGACCTTCAGAATAAGTGAACACTATTTGGAAAATGTCACAATTTGTTATCTGTTTTGTTTTGTTTGACTGTTATTTGATACAATTAAACAAAAATTTTATTAATTTCAGCGACAGTGCTACATTTACTGTTTAATTTATTTCAGTCATAAAAGAGTTTTTCCGTAAAATACTATTTAACATTAACAGCTAAATGTTAGTTGATTATTCTGAGTACTTGAAAGAGTATTGCAAGTGACCACTCTTATGCACTTCAATACACTATTGCCAAGACCAAGTTTGGCTTTAAGCACATGTTCATATCAAAAGGCCTTGAATTAATTAGCATTCTGTACTTTTTGATGTTTATCAATTTAAAATTTTCCTTCTTGCTGAGTTTGATCTGCCTGTTCCCATGTTTTATTCAGTGAATGTTTAATTATAAAACAGGGAACTTTTAGATCACATCTATTTTTATCTAGCAGTATGCAAAATGAACAGACTCTATAACAGAACATTGTTCCCTAGCAAGAACTACATTGTTGATACACATGTGCAGAGTAAGGTTGGATAGGCTGTCAGATTTTTAGGCTTCAATTAATAAAATTATTTGAATTGTTATTACATGTGAGTCTCGCAAGATAGGAGAGAACAATTAGCCCTTTACCCTAACACTTAGCACAGCCATGGGTTTTTAGATGCTTTTTCAATTTTGTTGTATATGGTTACAAGAGAATGTTTGCCATGTTGTATTATTTGAATCAATGTTTTCAATAAAACATAACAAGGAAGTCATACTGCTTTTCCTTTTATTTATCATATTTTTTTTCATTTTCAAGGGAGTGATAAGTGTATAATTTGGATTGATGATTAAGAGGTTGTTGTTGATACAGTTGTTAGCTAAATCTTGGATTATTTTGATCATCTTACCAAGTTTACAATGAAATTTGGAATATCTGAGAAATTTAACTTCTCAAAATTGTGTGAATAGATCTTTGCATCAGGTTCTGTATCACTTCAGGGTACTCAGTCTCATGTAATTTTTGTTACGTTTAAACTTCTGTGGATTTTGCAGATTTTCCAATATCCACAAAACTATAACCCTGCAGAAAAAGAAAAACATATTTTAGCACTCCAAATTCATGTATTTCAGTTAAATGAAACATGCATCAAGCAAATCAAGTGTCAACTGGTCTGCCAACTCACTTGAAATAACAGTGAATGTACAAATCATCCACTGCAGTAAACTACCATGTGGATAACTCATCTCAGTATAATATATATATAGAATATTTTTTTATTTATTTTTTTTAAGTTCTTCTCCTTGTTGATGCGCAGCTGCTTCAGCAGAAATATTATTAAATTATTTCCAAGCAGAAATTTTAATCATCTTGACAAGTAAAAATGTGTTCTTTCAAACACACAACAAAATGGCATTTCTGTAATTGAAACTCCTTCAAATTTTTCATTCTAGCAGGCAAGAATGTAAGGAATCTAAGTGCATACAATAAATGAACTTTTTACAATTAAAAATCAGTGAAGTTGCTTGCCATTGATGTGTTTTTGTATATTAGTAACAGTGGGGTCCGATATGTGCTTTATTAGGCATTTTTTTAAGTTTCAAGTTTCAAGTTGTGCATTCAAGGAATAATTGGGTGCCTGGAAATCAGACGTGAGATCTGACATGAACATCCAGTGTTATAGAACTGAAATGATTATCAACTGTGCAAGGCCCAGAATTTGCCATCACTTTTATTGGCCACCAACTGAGGTTTTTTCCCCCAAAAGAATGCTGCATGGGCCTTTCTGTTAAAATATCACTTGTGGTTGAATTTACACAAACAAGAGTCACATTTAGACCTTCCTTGCTGAACCTTGGCATTACTCCAAAATGATGTGATAATCTTAATTACTAAGGGATATATGGTCATTTTCAGGTTTTATTATCATTTATTAATTTTTGTGCTTTGATCTTGTATCTGATTGGTGATGATAGTATTGTTTTTCTGTTCTTTTTAAGACTATACGTCGAGTACTTTTTATCCCACCTAAAATTTAATTCTAATTTTAGGGTATTAAAGATGAAAGGCATTTTGTCTAGACAGATATAATATTTGTAAGATGACCTTGTAAAATTTTTAGACATATTTTGATATAATCCAACTTGTATCTTAACGAAGTGTAGATAGAAAAGTGGGAGCAGTCTTAAGTGCAATATCATCTAACCTGGCTGGTAAATTCTGTTCATGTGTCTTTTTGGCAGCACTCACCTTCATTGCTCTCTCAAACTAAATGCATCACATCATCAGTCTTTCAAATGTATTTTTAACTTCAAAACTCAAGCTTTCAGCTGCTTTAACTGCTCTCTTTGGTGAATGAAATGACGAGAGACCAGAATTTGTAAATATGTCATGTGTAAATAAACACAAAACAATTAATATTTTATTGATAAAATTGATTCATACATTTTATTTTACATGTGTTCAAAATGACTGTATTTATTTGTTTATATTTATTAGGATGAGTTACTATATGCTGACCAGAAGGTTGTCATTAAATGCCACGACATGGCTGTATGGCAGAATTCAGGACTCCAATGGAATTGTGGCATGTTACCCTTGTGTGAAAGTGATTTTGTATGTGTCAATGACAAATACTATTTGAACAGCAACAATGTTGCTAAGGAGAAAGAAACTTTAAAAACTGCCAGGGAGGCATGGATGAAAAGGGATCATCCTCGCAGCCTCCACATACTTACATTTCCGGCTTATTGTCGCTACAGAGCTCTTAAAAGGAGGCTCTTATCGGGCATGTTTTTGACAAGAGCCCAGTTGACTGCACTGGGTGGAGTTATTGCGGAACACAAAAGTATACGGGTGCTCTTCTGTAGAGATAGTTTTCATCATCCCAGCTTGGACAAGTTTGAATTATCTGGTGATAACAAAGGTATGAATAATGTTGCATGTTAAGGGTTTTTTTCTTTTTTAAGAATTGTAGAAGGCAATAATTGCAAGCTAACAGGATACATAACAGCTCCATGTTTGAAGAAAAGCAAAGCTCAGGCCATCCAAATTTAGCCAGAGAATTCAGAGTAGGATCTGGAGAATTCTTCAATCTTTTATGCTTAATCCTTTGCACCCAGACATTAGCATTTTAGACATAAGCATTGTCCTTTATTTTCATGATCTAAATGAATGGTTCACCAGTATAAGAAGAAATAAGAAGCTGGTCTCTCTTATGGTTTTTCAGGTTTGGAATAATCTTGATTTTTTTCAAAATTGTGGTCAGATGTGATTGTTTTTTTTCCTACATATAAACAACCAACTGAACTATTTCTTGATATACAAGGCTGATACTGAAGCTCTGTCGCAGAAAAGATTGATACTTGTATATTATTTTCCTGAAGCTAAGTGATCACAAGGTGAAGAAATGTGTAGCACAATTGTGCTACTGAATCTATGCTCCAACCTAGTTCAGTGAATGTGGACATTTTTCAACACTGTCAATTCCAATTCAACATAGAAACAGAGGACAAGAAGAGCTACCTTGTGGAATGTCCACTGCTAAATCCCTTTTTTTCCACTTTTATTTATATCCCCTTTTTCTTTCTGTTTACCAGCACCAGTTCTGAAAGGTAGGCCAAGGAAGAAAAAGAAGCTTACTGCGCAAAACAATGTGCTCAAGAAGAAACGGTTTGTGGCAGACATTCAAAATCACCTTGGAAATTCACCAGCAGCAAAACGATGCAAAGTATCAGAGGAAGAAGAGAGTGCAGGTTCTGATATGTCAGAAGGTGTGCAAGACAAGATAAAGGCACCTCCTGCAATGGGAAGGAAAACCAATGGGCCACCGCCCTTAATAAAGCCACGAATACAAGTCAATAACGCAGAAAAGGCAGAAACAGCAGAGATTCCCAAAGTTGCTGTTCAAGATGTGCCATTGGCAAAAGGAGAACATACAAAGATCCCACCTCCTCTTATTCCCTCTAGCAAGTTAAAGGCAGATGTGCTGTGTCTCTCACAACCACTGCAGTCTAGTCAAAAGGAAATCAGTACAAATATTTCAGAGTGTTCAAGGACCACACCTATTCAAAAGCAAGTTTTCTCTTCGAACGCAAAGCTAAGGGATGTTGAAAACAGTATGACCAATAAAAAGACTGTTTCACTGATGAAACCACACTTGACTGATAGAGTTAGAACAAATGTTACAGTTATACCTGCTTCAAGTTCAAGCTCTATGTCAGAGAGTAGAACAAGCAGAGTACCAAATTCCCTCACAGAAAACAAGAAAACTTCAAATGGGACAGCTGTCACATACACCCATAATGTTGACAATTCGAGAACACAGCCAGCCGTCCAGGCCAATGTACATCCACCTACTGTCTTGAGCACCCGACCAGTAACTACAACACAAGGCACCGTCAGCACACAGCTAGCAGCATCTACCTGCAATGTTATGCGCAACCAACCTGTGGCATGTTTGCAGCAGCCCATAAGCAGTGTGCAGTCAGTTCCAGCAAAATCTTTTCAAAATGCCACACCAATTTCAGGACCCATTTCATCTTCAGTGAACATCAATGATGTTACAAAGCCAAGGTTCAGTAAGGAAAATGAAGAAAAGCATTTCAGACCACCCTCTGTTTCAGAGGAGAAGAAAGAGAATGAGATGAAACAAATGGAGGAATCTATTTTGTGGAAAAAGAAGAAGAAAAGACTGAGGATGCCTGGAAATGTCAAGGATGAGGTACTGCAAGTGGCACACTGTGACAAAAAATAGTTGCTTTTGAAGAGAATAAAACTTTGAAATGAACATTTGCCAGGATGGGGATATTGATGGGTTAGGGCAGGATAGCAGGGAGTAGTGCAGTTGTAATTAATTTTTTTCAAGATTTAAGTCAATTGATAGCACATTGCAACAAAAATAGTTGCTTTTGAAGAGAATAAAACTTCAAAATGAACATTTGCTAGGGTGGGGATATTGATAGGTCAAGGGCCAGATAACAATAATGATGATAGTAATCATAATGATGATATTAATGGCAGTGAACACAAATCCTTTGAATTTCTTGTGAAAAATGCCTGCTTCTGTTATGAATAAACAGGTTTATGATGACGATGATGAGAAGTTCTTCATGCAAACCTTACGTGACTTCATGAGAAAGAATAACCAGCCACTTGGCAAGTTGCCTGCCTTGGGCTTTAAGAAAGGTATGACTCTTGTGTTTGTAATACTTAACTGTTAATTAAGTACACCTATTTTTGTTACCACCAGGTCATGGATTGGGTGAAGCTAACATCAAATTTACATGTACTTCTATACATACAAAATTGCATCCATAAATACAGTACATACATACATCCGTAGATACATACACTGTGCTTATGTATATGAACATGTAATTACTTTTGATACAAATTTGCAACTTTTCATGCTCCCAAAGGTAGCTTGTACACTATCTTTTCTGCTAGTTAAACAAGAATTCGTAGTTCTAAGGTTGTGGGTGTTAAAAATATACATGCATCCCTGTGCAAATCCTGATGCAGAATACTTTAAATTTTTGAGGTTTGGAAATGAATTGTGCAAAGAATTTTGCATGACAGGGGAAATTGTAAAATGATTAGGGAGAAAAATGTTCGAACTTTTTTTGCTCTTTTAATTATTTTAATAATCAGTTGATGGTTGTCTTATTCCCTCAGTTAATCTGTGGACAATGTACAATACAGTGCAGAAATTTGGAGGCTATGATGCAGTAAGTATCAAACTATTTAAACAGTCATGTCTTTAAACTCAGTAGTTTGTTGCTTTACATTTAGTATTGTAAGTGTTGCAATTCCCTTTATGAAACAAAGGTAAGGTAAAAGTTGAAAAGTATGTTAATTGGTTTGGAAATTGATTTTTATGAAAAAAATGTTTCCAGTAAAGTAGGGAAAAGTCTCACAGAATATGCAGGTATCCGAATTAGACACAGGTCCTGTTTCCTGGTCATTGCATATGTTTGCATGCTAATAGAAGTGCAGGTGTATGAGGCATTATTTTCAGTCAGGATGGGGAAAAAACCTCCCATAGAAACCAACTCCCATTAAAAAAGCAACTTATTTTGACATTTACATTGTAAATTAGTCCGAGAAATTACTTTTATTTGCCTATGAATCTAACCATTGTAGTTTGGCTTTGAAAGAAACCTCCTAAGCAGTTGTAAATGTTCATCTTGTAGGTGACTGGGAAACGTCTGTGGCGACGTGTTTATGACTCACTTGGTGCAAGTACAACTATAACAAGTGCTGCCACTTATACCAAGAGACATTATGAAAGGTGAGTTTGGCAGTAAGTTTTTCTCACAGTGGCCATTTAGAAATGATTACATCTTTAACAAAATTCTTGGTTGTTTTTCTTTGCCATGTGTCCATTTTCCACATATCAGATGGGTATGCCATCGTAGCTGTCCTTTTGAGAGTTTTTTTACCACTAGATACCTTTCATTGTCCTTTCCTTTAACACTTTAACTCCCAGGAGTGACCAGCATGTAACTTCTCTCTATAATATCCAAACATTATCCAGTAAACAGGTGAGGAGAATACTCAAACTTATCAGGTAGAGGATGTTATTTTGATCTTACACTAAATTCTTGTAACTAATTTACAAGGAAATGTCTGGCAGCTAGAGGGGAGAATTAACAATCAGATCTTGGGAGTTAAAGGGTTAAGATACACATGTATGTTCTAATTTCAATTGAATGTCATCCAGTTACATTTGCAAAGCTTTCCCTGTCTGTAATGTACTGGTATGTTTAACCTGCAGCTGCCATGGTGATAAAAATATTTTGGCATGCATTTTCTTGTCTGAAATCTTGCAGAAATTATGTGATATCCCCTTAAATTATTTGCCTTTTCTTTCAGGTTACTCTTGCCATATGAGAAGCATATAAGAAACGATCTCAAGAGACAGATGGATGAGAAAAATCCCCCTTTTGCTGACAGCTGTGGACAAAAAGAGCTTTTAGACAAAACCAAGAAAAAACCAGGTTTAACAGTCTCCAATAGCAAAGCAGTGCAACCAAGCTTTCATGCAGACCAGGCTGTCGTAGAGAAGAAGCAGAATCAGGTCATGGAAAGAGATAGAAATACACGTGATAATATTGCACCAGTGTCATCACAGCAAGCAATACCTTTAAGAGTGACCTCCACACCTGATGTAAAGAGGAATGCAATGCACATAGCCCATTCTCAAGAAATGAAACCTGTTATAACAACATCAGCCATCACCACAGCCTCCTATATGCAAGAAATTTCACCTGTTTCTGTGAAATCCATCACAGAAGAATCTAAACTGTGGAGGAGCAAGTCAGTTGCAAGCACAGAGCCACTGATCACCTCATCCTCTGACAGAAGAGAAAAAGTTGTTCCAGTGCAACAATTTTCACAAGAGGCAACTGTCACTCAAGACAGGAAACAGCATCGCAGGGAAGAGATTCGTAGCCATGAGGAAACAAGTGCAAGAACCAACTTTGTCTATGCAAAAAACACAGTTGCTGTTGGTACCAATCTGAATCAAGCTATTCCACCACAGAGGGTCTCTAAAGTTGTGAATGATGATATGCGAGTGGTACCACCTTTACAGCAGTTAAATACTGCTAACAAAGGAAGAGAGATTATTGATTTAACATCAGAGGACAGTCCTCCGGGGGTACAGTCTAGGAGTCACACTGTGCCACAGACTCAGAAAGAAATGCAAGAAATATCCAAGGTGCAGAGACCAATAATTGGTGGTGGAGAAAATTCCAGGCTGAAACATTTGCAGCAATCGCAAATAAAACAAGAACACAACGACAGTTCAAAGCACCACTCCACTAAAGAACTAAAACCCAAAGTAGAAGGATCCATAGTTTATGGTGTGCAGCCGTACAGTGGTCAACCATTTAATGGCAACAAGGTTCCATCTCGTGTTCATGAAAGCTCTCCTGGGTTTACAACAAAGAAAGCTTTAGATGAAGTCTGTCCACCTCTAAAACAAGAAACATCCCATTCCAAACAGGAGAAGAAGAGGCATAAACAGGCACGATCAGAAAACTTAGAAGGCTGCTACACACGCTCCCCTTCATCAGAGAGTGTTGATGAGCATTTTGCAGAATGGCTACGAAGACAGTCCAATGGGCAACAGCAACATCCTAAATCTAGCACCAGACATCACTACACTCCAGAACTTGGCCAGTTAAGGTATAACTATGTTTCCGAGGACCTCTGTCCCCCAGACTGCTCTTGCTCATTATCAGCAAGCAGGAAAGATGAAATTAGAGCCCCTCCACCGAAGCCAAAGAAGGAGCATTACGAAGAAGAGCTACCATTTCATGGTATGACATTTTACCCAGGAAGATGGAGTCCTTCCTCCATGATGCCAGATCGCCCTGATCTTTACATATCCTCTCCTTCTGCTCATTTGCAAGGACCACCAGACGCACTTTCGAGTCACTTGTGTACAGCATCCAGGATTTTCATTCCCACACCCCCTATGTTTAGTCCTACCTACCACTTGGGTGTGGCACCTGTGGGTGCTCCGGCCTTGATAACGGGCACAGATGATCAGCTACACATTCACCCACATTGTTTGCTGGGATCAACTTATCCTGGTACATCGAACTCAAGGACACCAGAAGGAACCAATTACCCATTATACTCTTTTACTTAAGTGACCATTCTGGTAACAAGGACTTGAGAAAAAACTGTAACAGAAGCCCATGTTTGGATAGGGGAAAAAACCATACTTACTTCACTAGAAGAGCATCTACCATAATTTACACAAATCATTCCTTGTGCTCTGAAGTCCTCAAAAATAGCCACTCCTGCAGAATTTCTCTCTTAAGATGCTAGGATTCAAAATTTACACAATTACAAAAGTGAATTTTTTAATGATTTGTTGATAAATATCCACTCGTTTAAAAAATTATTAATTTTGCAAGCAGCATGTGTGGGGCTGTTTCAAGTGTAGATGCTAAGTTTTCATTGATATAAATATGTAGTTAACGATGTTATCTTTCCACCGAGGTGGGAATTTCACGCTTAAGTGTTGACATGGTGTTAAATTACACATTTTGAATACTCTTTTTTAGAATAGTCAGCTGGTCTGATTCAATTGTTAACTCAGGAGGTACTCACATTCATTAGCAGCTCTGAAACCCTCTGTTTTCAGTAGTCTCACCTAAGGCTTTAACAGTGTAATTTTTAGGAAGCTTTCATTTCTGCTGGCATTGTAAATATATTTATTTCGGCATTCTGAACTCATCATACATCTTCCAGAAATTACATTATCACGGTAGTTTGAAAAAGACGCAAACTACTGGTCACCTATTAGAACTTCATTGTTGGACCCAGGAAACATTAATCATAAAACCCTTTCCCTTTCAAGGGCTTGTGTTAAAAGTGTTATATGGTCAATTTTTGATGACATTCTCTCATTTTCATTGTAAATTTTGTGAATATAAGGTTGCTGTTTGTTGCAGTGTGAGATAAAGGCTTTAATTTTCATCGATTAGAAATGAAATTAAATAGCAAGAGATAATTGCTTGTAAAATTTATAATTTATTAATTCCACAATGCGATTTTGCTTGATTTTTTTTTACATTAAAACCTGATTAATTACGATTTTCTTATTGATGTGTTATGGTTTAATTTGTCTTTGGTTCAAAGTTCATTTTCCTTCCGTCAATTTTGTAATCGTACACTATCACAGGGACTACAGAGGAAGCTAAAATTTGAACCAAAAGCGAAATTAAACCACAACATATACGAGCAACTCTTTCTCAAGGGCTGGTTCAGTTGATAACTATTTCTAATGTTACAACTATGTTACATTTTCATGATTGCTACCCCGTAGAATTACCAAACGTTATATTTTAAGTCAGTTTGTGTTGTATACATTCTAGCAGAGTTTGGACCAACTTTCTACCGTTTATGATGGTGAAAATTTGAGTTCACTCAGTATATTGTCATATTGCAAAGGTGTGAAATATTTTTTAGGTGAACACGGCTTTGTAGTATTTTTCTAACGCAAAAGGCTATTTTTGTACATTATGCAAAGCTAAAGCACGTGATTTTTGCTTGTTTGTTTTTGCTGGATGTAGTGTATTTATTTTTGCAAAGGTCAAGAAGACTTCACAGATGAAACTTTAACTTTTATAAATAATATTTTGCAAGAGGTTAATGTAAATAAACTCTCTTTGATATACCTGTTTGACTCCATTCACGTGTGGGCCAAATTATGTTTCATGTTACCAAAAAGAGGCGCTTTATCAAGTTCTAAGGCATGTACACGCCACTGCAATGTCATCGAATAGCGGTCACTTAAGGAGCGCCCCTTGCAAGACCTGAGGCATAAGAACCTGAGAATGGAGAGACTGAGACACCCAACCACCCAACCACCCACCCCGTCTTAACCTCCTTTTCAGATCTTCTCAATCTTGCACTACAAGTAACGATTCACTGATGCAATAACTGGGTTAAAATAATAAAACGTTCCTTTTCTCGCTCAACAGTTTCTCATGTAGTCCTGGCTGCTTTAAAAGTGTGGAAATCACTGACTGAAAATGAGAGGTACATGATGCAACCGAAAGTATACGTAAACAAGGTCTTTGAATTAGGAACGTGTTATTCAGTTAGTATTTCCGTCAATTTCAAAGATATTTCTGTTACGCAAAGTGCAACGATAGCGGATTCCAATCCCGAAATATTCCGTACAGCGCTAGAATGGACGAGACGGATTTGTACCTGAAACTCTTGAGGGTTGTGCGCAAGTCACTACCGTAACAGACAAACACAAAACAGAGTGCCCGAGTCACTAACCTTACAGTCCAACACAAAACAGAGTGCGCGAGTCACTAACGTAACAATCGAACACAAGGCAGAGTGTGCGAGTCACTAAGCTAACAGTCAAACACAAAGCAGAGTGCGCGAGTCACTAACCTAACAGTAAGACGCAAAACAGAGTGCACAAGTCATTAACCTAACAGTCAAGCGCAAAACAAAGCGGGTGGGTCACTTACCTAACAGTCAAACACAAAACAGAGTGTGCAAGGCACTAACCTTACAGTCCAACACAAAACAGAGTGCGCGAGTCACTAACGTAACAATCGAACACAAGGCAGAGTGTGCGAGTCACTAAGCTAACAGTCAAACACAAAACAGAGTGCGCGAGTCACTAACCTAACAGTCAAACAAAAAGCAGAGTGCGCGAGTCACTACTCTAACAGTAAGACGCAAAACAGAGTACACAAGTCATTAACCTAACAGTCAAGCGCAAAAGAAAGCGCGCGGGTCACTTACCAAACAGTCAAACACAAAACAGAGTGCACAAGTCATTAACCTAACAGTCAAACACAAAACAGAGTGTGCAAGGCACTAACCTTGAAGTCAAACACAAAGCAGAGTGCGCAAGTCCATAACGTAACAATCAAACAAAAAACAGAGTGTGCGAGTCACTAACCTAATAGTCAAACACAAAGCAGAGTGCGCGAGTCACTGATCCAACAATCAAACACAAAACAGAGTGCGCGAGACAGTAACGTAACAATCAAACACAAAACAGTGTGCGAGTCACTTTCCCAACAATCAAACACAAAACAGAATGTGCGAGACAATAACCTAATAATCAAACATAAAAAAAGAATGCACAAGCCACTAGCGTAACAATCAAACACAAAACAGAGTGCGCAAGTCACTAACGTAACAATCAAACACAAAAAAGAATGTACAAGTCCATAACGTAACAATCAAACGCAAAACAGTGTGCTAGTCCATGACGTAACAATCAAACACAAAACAGAGTGTGCCAGTCAGTAACATATCAAACGCAAAACAGAGTGCACAAGTCCATAACGTAACAATCAAACGCACACAGAGTGCGCAAGTCACTAACGTAACAATCAAACACGAAATAGAGTGTACAAGTCACTAACGTAACAATCAAACACAAACCAGAGTGTGCAAGTCACTAACGTAACAATCAAACGCAAAACAGAGAGCGCAAGTCCATAACGTAACAATCAAACACAAAACAGAATGCGCAAGTCCATAACGTAACAATCAAACGCAAAACATAGTGTGCAAGTCCATAATGTAACAAGCAAACGCAGAACAGAGTATGCAAGTCAGTAACGTAACAATCGAACACAAAACAGAGTGCGCAAGTCACTACTGCAACAATCAAACACAAAACAGAGTGCGCAAGTCCATAACGTAACAATCAAACGCAAAACAGTGTGTAAGTCCATAACGTAACAAGCAAACGCAGAACAGAGTGTGCAAGTCACTAACGTAACAATCAAACACAAAACAGAGTGCGCGAGTCACTACCATGACGATCAAACACAAAACAGAGTACGCGAGTCACTATCGTAACGATCAAACGCTAAACAAAGTGCGAGTCACTAACATAACAATCAAACGCTTAAGTGTGAGAGTCACTTGCGTAACAATCAAACGCTTCAATGAGTGTGCGAGCCACAAACTAACAAAGAATCAATTACGAAACAGAGTGGGCGAGGCACTTACATAAGAATCAAAGTCAAACTTAAAAATCAAACACGAGATAACATGCGGGAGTCACTAACTCAACAATCATAGACAAAACAGCGTGGGCGGGTCAGTAACGTAACAATCGAACACAGAACAGTGCATGCAAGAACATAACACTAAGCAAACGATAAAATGTATGCACGAGTCACTTACGCAACAAAATACACTAAACAGAGTGCGCAGGTCACAAACGTAACAATCAAACAAAAAATTGAGCTAGTCACGAACTTACGTTCGCCAAATCAGAACGTGCGCGTCACTAACGCACCGATTAAACAATGGAGGTTATTCAAAGTCACTTACTTAAGAATCAAAGAATAAACAGTTTACGCGCGTCACTAAAGAAACAATAACACAAAACAGAATACACAAGTCACTAGCGAAACAAACACATAAGGGCGCACTTGTAACCAGCCTATCAAAAGAAAACGCATGAGGGTCTAACTCAATTAAAGGGAAATCTTACCAACATAAAAAATGGAACAAGGAACAGAGCGCGAGAGAAACTAAAGGAAAAAAAAAAACAACAACAACAATCAAAGACAAAGACAGAACGCGCAAGATACTAGCCTAAAAATGAAAAACGAAACAAAACAGAGCACACGAGATTAACTACCTTTCAATTAACTAACGTACAGTTCATTCACCAAGTTAACGTGATGGTCAGACAAAGAAAGTGATGAGCAAATCATCTAATAACTGCATATTCAGCGCGCTGACATCAATGTTCTTTTCTGACTCACGTGACGGACCTCACCAAAAGAAAGGAACTGCTGGCAGTCTGAGAGTCGATCCGAAATCACAATAGGAAGGACGTTGCAAAAATCAAAGCGAAAACGGAGTGAAAACTTCACGTATACTTCAACGGCATTATTATTTATGCAGAGGTCATTAACTGACAGCCTATAGCTATAAATTTTTCTTTTACATACCAGTGGGGAAAACATATCGTTTGCACTTTGTGCGCACTGGAAATAGTTGACTACGATTGCTTATTGGAAACAAGTAAAAACAGTATCTTTCGCTCAATTTGAAAAGCAATTGGGAAGAAGTTCTGCAGGTATGCATAAGCCAAGGAGATAAATGGAATCTTAAAACAAACACAACCTGAAGCACTTTAATCCATATATCAAACCTAAATAAACATATTTAGCATCAAACCGGTTGTTTCAGTAGCAGTGTAAAAGACCTCAAGAACTTATTAAATACAATTTTTCCTACACAGGTGTCGGAGAGTTCTATGTCTGTTCATTCCTAGCAAATCTTGACTTTAAATTATTTGTTAATAGCTAAAACTACTCTATTTTTCCCTTTTTACAAATTATGTCACTAGGCATAACAACCTCTAAATTTCTCTACCAGAGCTTCTTAAACCTTTTGTCATTGCAATTTTCTACTAAAGTAAAACCCCCTTTAGCTAGGGTCCTTCAACAAATCAATGCTTTTTGATGTTTGTCTCTCTGGTCCCATCTCAGACTGTAATGTGATACATCTACAAAGGAAACATTTATGCATTGCAAGATACTTGTGAGCTCAGAAAAGTTTCTCTTAAATATAAAAAAAAAATGATCATTTTCAACTGAAGTATTTTGTTCTAAGTAACAGTTAAGCTGGGTTTATTCAATTTGTCAAATGCTGTCATTTAAGATGAGATGCAAGGTAAGTGACAAGGTGTGACACAATTATCTTGTACCAACAAATCGATGATGAGGTAGTGCCAGTAAATTCCTAATAGTATAAATTATAAAAATATTGGGTGAAACTGTCTTAAAGTCAGTTTTTTTCTACATGTTGGGCATTTACTCTGCATCTGAACCGCACTTCTTATGCATTTGTCACAAAAAACATGTCCACAATTTGTTGACATTAATCTTCTCTTCCTCCTTTTGATCTGAAAATAGAAAAATTTAAAAAAATTTAACCATCACAAAACATAATTTGAGAAACCACAATGATCTAAACCAAAATAAAAGCATATAGTTTTTGGAAAAAATCACTTGATGATTCTTTTTGAATTTTTACATGGGCCTGGGAAGCCAATAATGTTGTTCTAAAAAAAAAAAAAAAGGATTTTTACTGTATAAAAAATTGAAGGTACTAATCAAACAGGTCAAATTCTTTTTACTCACTGTTTCTTCATCATCCAAACAGATAGGACAACATATTTTCTTAGAAGGTACTTTTCCTGCTGGATCTTCACTATTTGAAGTTGAAGCTTCTATTCCACTTGTGTTTTCTTCATTTGCTTCATTGCTTTCTGCTACTTCTAATATATCATCATCTGTGTCGGATAAAGTTCTGCCCAGCACACCCGAATGTGAGAAACGACAAGATGGCAGTTCCATTGCTGGATCTCCACGGTATATTCTATTTACACACTGAGGGGAAATTGATTTGAATCATATATCAAGAGATTTGAAATTCTGCGTGTCATTTATAATAATTCTGAAGATGTCTGGCTTTTCTTTACACACACAGTGAAGAACCAAGTAACAATCCTGCATACTTTGCACACTTAAATTTACAGAAGTTAATAATTGTTCAAAATTACAGCAGTAGCATACACCTGCATGTAGTCTAAAAAAAGGTTGGTGGACTTGTTTTAACTAATGAATAAGATAAATCAAAAGCAAATCAGAGCTTATGCTATGATCAAAATGTAGCCCTCTAATATAATTCAAAATAAAAGTCTTTGTTTTCAGAGGTAAAATTCTCTCCCAACCTAGAAGTTTTGTTGTGACTCTATTCACAATATTAGAGAAAAGAGCTGTTTTTTAATCAACTCAAGTAAAGTAATTACTCACCACAATAACAGGACTGGAATCAATAGAAGAATCTGTCGAACTGTCTCTGGTTAAATCTACCACATTACTGTGATGGTAACCTGAGTCATTAGTCAAATCAACCACTACTGAGCCACCTTTTAAAAAAAGTCAAACACATACCATTATAAGTTAATCCCTTATATTGTCTTAACCAGTAATGCCAGTTCTGCCTTGTGACAAAAAAAGTGGGACACTTCATACATTTGATTTCTTGGAAATGACAGAACTTTGTACCTCTTCTTATTGTTGGAAGTTTATCTAAGTCAATAACTTCTGGCCTTGCAACCCGCATGTCACCAATGATTGTAACATCATCTGGCGAGTGTGATTCTGTGGGTGATTCAACACTGATTGGTTCTCTGTCTGCTGCAGTTTCTTCAGAATGAGGCTCTTCATTAGCTGGTTCACTGTTAGTATTGTTCTCTGTAAGACTTGTACTTTCTTCAGTTTCATTGTCATTTCTTGTTCTCTTGTTTACATGTGAAAGACTGTCCTCCTATCAATAGAAGAAGAAAAATTCCTTTATGTCAAGCCTGGAAAATGAGCAGTTTAACCTTTTAACTCTCATGAGTAACCAAGACAGAATGTTCCTTACAATATCAATACAATTTTAAGTGAGCAGTTATGATAAAAAAAAGGAAAAAATAAACTAGGGGATTATAAGGTGATCCAATACCATATTCTCTGAACTAACATCATGAGAATTGCAAGGCAGACGGTAAAGAGAATTACTAAAATTATCACAGATTTGTAAGCCAATCGAAACAATAGCCTTGAAGCAAACTGTGGCTTAGTGTCAGTTGCACAGGGAAGATTGAGTTTTTAGTGAATTGAAATGAAACTACAGTATATGTACTTGGATTCTGTGTTGGATTTGTGTCCGCCTGGTCATTTTGAGCTTGGATTTTTCGCTTCTTGGATGAGGCGTTTGGAAATGGAGTGTTCAGCCTTGGGCTTTTCTTATGAATGTTGAAAACCATGAAATAGACAACTTGCTAAAATGCGTCCTTTTCATCAAAGTAAGCAGTAAGATAACAATTGATACACTGTGGAAGTAAGGTGAGGTATTTTTTTGAGAATTTGACGTATTATTTTATTCCTCAGAGTGGTTGTAAATATTCCCATGCAAACTCTTATAATTCCGCCATGACTGTTATTGCACATGATGATCATCTGACAGCTGGAGCTTGGGCTGCTGTGATTACTCAAAACATACACTGGCTTACCAGCGCTGTGTTGACAGGTGTCTAGAGGAGAGAAGCTGAGCCTGGGTTGCTCTGGTATCTGCTTGCTGCTGAGGAGATATCTGCTCTTCTCATTTGCTACCTTTATGGCACTTCTTCAATTTTATTTTCAAAGGTTTGATTACTCTAATGAATTGTAGCCTACCTTTATAAAATTCATTTTTTAGCCTGAGTTTAAGACATGAAAACCTATTATTAACCTGTGAAGTGTTTTTCTTCAAAAGCTGTGTTTATACCCATCTAAACACCAATAGAGGAAAAAAAGGAAGTTTGACCCACTCAGAGGTGGGTTTCAATGCTGTCAAATAGAGATTTCATGGTCTGCCACTTTCAAATGGATGGGGATTACTTAGCTACAGACAGTAAGAATGCAGCATGGAAAAAAAACCAGTAATAATGCATAATCATGCCTATAAGAACCTCTGGACCAGGATTTTATAGGAAACATGGGTCAACTTGGGCTTGACTTTCCATTTTAATGAGAGAAACCTCAAATGAAATGGCAAATGGCAATGTTTATCTAATCGTATGAAAATTACATCAAATAAAGGCTAAAAAGTACTAGTATATTGCGACAAAGAGCGCACACAAATACAGTGAAGTTTGCAGAAACGGACTTAACATCCTTGCTTTTGTGACCTTTAACATAAGTTTTGTCCTTACAAACACAATTCGTAATCAGACGTAAAGAAACTGATATTATATGAAAGCCTAGTTTGTTTACTCATTTTTTTAGTTTTACAACATCTTAGCTTTCAATCAAAGTTTAATACAACAGGCTAAACATAACAAAAGAGTCAAATTGCCACATGTGGCAATTTGACTTTCAGTGGTGGTGAGTTTTGTGGTGGTGAGTTTGTTGTGGTGGCAAATTGACCGTGATGTCGCAGATTATTCCCTGACACTTATCATTACCTGAGAATTTGTTTCCCCTTGTTGTTCTTCTTGGGCACCACTTGGAAGAAGAGAAAATTCATTCTCAGTTGGAGACACTGAAGGAGACATTTCATCCAAAGATGAACATCCAGTACTTCTCTTCTTCCTCTTACGCCCCTAAATATGATCATATGCAAGCTTAAATTTAGTTTTCAAACTCACTTAGATCTTAAGTTAGAAACGTATACTACACTAAAACAGGAAAAAACAAGCAAACACGATAAGTCACGTTCTTTCGATTGTAAAACGCTAAACTACACGTCTCATTACCGTATTAATGATAAAATAATCATACTGAGTTGAAGCTAGAACCTTCAAAAGTTAACTTCTTTATCCAAACATGAATATTTTGAAATACTGTTCTACTTTCAGTAGCTCTAGTCGTGAACCAGTGGTACGACCCTCTTTGAAGTAAAGCAACAATTCTGTATTTCACAGAAATTTTTCGAAACGAAACGCTTTCAGATCAGTAGGAAAAAATTGTCAAAGAAAACGCTGGAAAATACAAAATTAAAAACACTTTCGCCTATTTAGTGGAATTACTGAGGTATTGGAAAAATCCCAACAAGAACAGAGTTGTGCGTGTACATACACGAGTCGCCGGCTTGTTCATGACTTTCTGTAAAAGATACTTCGACTCCAGAAAAAGGTTATAGATAAAATGGATATACAAAAGAAATATCAGCTTTCTCCATACTGTTTTTTTTCACCCTTTCTACAAAGGAAGTCACTCATGCACAATCGCCATGTTATCAAGCCAGACAGTTTTGAGTCAGCGTTTTGTCTCGTTACTCATGCGCTCTCTGGGTTAAGAGTGTTCTTGTATTTAAAAGAAAACCATATCCGGTCATAAAGCATTTCCGGTAAATCTTGCATAGATTAAAACACTGTTCAATTAAGTAACAGCACGACCAACTCCTAGAAGTGATGAGCCTATTTCTAAGCGCGACTAGTAAAGATGATAAATGGTAATCCTAAATATGAATGGTCCTGCACTGTTTCCCGATATTTGTTCTGGAGAAAGGCCAACAGAATGAGGTACAAACAGTTCTTAACTTCCGGTAGACTTGAAATGGAATTTTTTTCATACTCGAGATTTGATCATTGTATTCAACATACATTTAGGCTTATAAAAAGAACCCTAAAACTTCTTTACACCAAAAGAGAAGTGGAAAAGTCTCATCATTCTTCATCATGAAAAATAAGTAACGATGTAGACGAAAGATCTCATCTTCAACACCTATGATGAGAGTTTATTAAAGGAGGGGTTGTTCAAATGAAACATGGTATCTTAGTAGTAATTGCATTGAACTCTGGATCAAATGGCTCAAGTTTCAGCCCTTGTCTGATCATTGTACAGTGATGTTTCCTTGGGCAAACCTGTTTATTCTAACAGTAACTCTTATCACACAGGAATAAAACTCTGTACTTTCAAACTAGAACCCATAACAAACTCCTCTCATGCTCCACGAGTCTTTTTCAGTGGGTAGGAGGGCTTAAGGCACACCCTTAAGCCTGTCTGTCTCAAGAACCTTTTTTTTTTTTTTTACCATACTTTCGTTAAAGGACAAGATATCTAAATTTTTAAGTAATTATGGAAAAATAAAAAAATCACAGATGTTTTAGTGGAGCTTTGCGCTCAAATTGAGTGGTGTATTTAACTATGTGGGAAGCAATCACTTAACCATTTACGTCGTCACATCGGTATTTATATTCTCCATACAGTCCTCTGTACATTTAGTAAGGTGCTGACAAGGAGAATTTGTCTAACAATCAATAGTTTCTCTAATTGGTGATCATTTCCTTTATTCTCATGATATTAATGTGTGATTCAGTGGTGATATTGCGAGAAGAAATTAGATGCTTGTCACCCCTAGGGGTTAAAGAGGGGTTAAAAGAAAAAAGCTTAATGAACTTTCTCGCCAATTTACTTCATTGAAAATATTATTCCAGTACCTACTTTTGAACAAGATAAAATTTTTTTTGGTAACTGTAGCCTTTTTTACAATTTCTGCAATTTAATATTAGCTTAGACATTTTAGCAGCCATGGAATACAAAAAGCAACAGGAAATTTACTAGTCATTCTAGCTAGTTCACTCCATCTTTTTACAACTGTGTGCCACATACTGACTTGAAATTTTAAAACACTAAAGCTATTACACCTACACAAAATATATTTGTAAGTAATGTTGCTATTGATACAACACAGAAATATTACTTTCAGACCACATAGTATTGTAGGGGGATAGGATAAGAGGGCAGTGACAATCCATCTCTTCTGCCTCCCTCTTTCCACGCAATTCCTTTTAAAATATAAAAAAAGGAACATAGACACACACTAGGCTACTTATGTACTTGCAAGAACATAGTTGGCAGAAGTAATAACTATAGAATTATAATTAATAGTATTAACCCTTTACACCCTAACATCAGCATGCATATTCTCCTTACTGTTCTCCATACATTTCTTGAGGTGATGATTGGGGGAATTGTTTTTAACAATCAACAGTGTCTTCAGTTGGTGATAATTTCCTTTATTTTCATGAGCTCTTATTGTATGACTCGGAGGTGATATTGTAAGGAGAAATTAGATGCTAGTCACTCTTTAAGGTCAGAGGATTAAAAATAATGACTTTTGTAATCATAATTCTCACCATAGTGTACAATTATGGGTTATCTGAAAGATACCCGTTTCTGACGAGTTCTTTTGCCTTTGTCTTGAGATTTTTGTGTATTGTAATTAATGTATTGTTCTTGTTGCCGATGAATGTCCAGGTCAGAAAGTTGTTGTTGATGAATCTCTTTCTGGCGAACAAGGCGAAGTTTGAGTTCCTTTATTTTTGCATCTTTTGTTGTTAAAATATCATCTTGTTTGGAACAGAGCTCTTCCATTGCTAGGTAATTCAAGAAAGCAATAAACTATTAGGACATAAAGCTGCAAAAGGATTCAAATTGAAGAAAGTGGCATAACTTTGTTTATGGGCAGAAATAAAGCGAGAAAAATTGTCGAAAGTAGTTAAGAAATTTCAATGAGAAATGTGACTTCTAGTAGTTTTAACTGCTAAATAATCATGTCTCATTTCTACTCAGGAAAACCTTTTTCCTCTGACAATATAAACTCAATCTTAAATTGAGCTTGGTCTCTATCAGTATTAATAACTATAAACCAGGAGAGGATTGAGTGTTTTGTCTCAATTATGATAAATAATTCCAACCTTGGCACTTTGTTTGAAACTGCATTTTCTCTTGGGTTTCCTCAAAGGCTTTACTTTTAACCTGGCCAAACCTGTACATAAAAGTTTGTAAAAAAGGGAATAATTTCTCATTGATTTACAAAAATTATCATGCTATCTTAGCTTCAACTTATGAGTCATAATGCATAAAGGAAACAGGTGAAATAGGAAATTCAGGCATATAATAATTAGTACCAACAAAAAACATAAAACAATCTTGAAGAAATTTCTACATACGCATTTTCAAATGATAACTTTTCACGCTGCAGCTGTTTGTTTAAAATGTCTATTTCCCCTAAGGCAAACTGTAATCTTTCACTCTCACTAGCCAGTTTTGCTTTTGTCTTTACATGCTCAAGTTTTTCTTCCTATAAAATGGAATGGACAGTGAAACAAATGAGACAAGTTACAATGCAAAACAAATTACTATTAAAATTTATGTGGTTCTGTTCTCAGAATTATTCAGGGAGAGAATTGAGAGAACTCAGTCAAGTTAACAAATTTTTTCAGTCCTTGGATTTCAAAATTAATCAGTTGAATTCATGATTACTCTGCTTAACCCTTTAACCCCCAAAAGTGATTCATATGTAACTTCTCCCAATAACATCCATACTCTATCCAGAAAGTAGGTGATGAGAA
Organism: Pocillopora damicornis; assembly: GCF_964200805.1. Classification (NCBI taxonomy): domain Eukaryota; kingdom Metazoa; phylum Cnidaria; class Anthozoa; order Scleractinia; family Pocilloporidae; genus Pocillopora; species Pocillopora damicornis. The sequence continues at coordinate 19,021,776 of NC_142671.1, forward strand.
CTCAAAATTATCAATTAGAAGTTGTTATCTTGAGCCAACACCAAATTCTTATGACTAATTTACAAGGAAATGTCTAACAGCTGGAGGGAAGAAATTACAGTCAGATCTTGGGAGTTAAGGGGTTAACAAAATAAAGTGCATTTCAACCTAGTGTTTTAAACCAAACCACAGTAATCACAACCAATAAGCTTAAAGGAAAACATCACTAGGAGCCAATTTAACAGTGAACTGAGGAAAGCTCTTAAGAGTACTTCTAATAGACAAACAGATTCTCTCTCCAAGGTGCCATGTATTCACTTGAGAAAAAATGAGATGTAGGAGTTGAAGCAAAAACTAATAAATGCCTCATTCAGTACACTTCTTCAATAGAAAACGAAACAAAAACATGGAATTGCCTAGAGCATTGGAAATTGTAAAAGATCAAATCATAATAAATTTGGTTGCTGCATCCAATGTCAAGACTAACACGAAGTAAAGTAAAGCAAAACCTAAGCAGTCTCAAACTACTTTCTGCACTCAATTAAGACTTTTCTGAGCTCAAGATGTCTTTGACTTAAACAAACAAAGTCAGAAGACACAAACCCTTATGACCCTTCTTCTATTAGGAGTTCAGCATCTCTTGGCAAAAGAATTCTTTGAGTGGGGCACTGATTGTCAGGGTCTTATTTCATACTTTAATTTTATCAAACGACAAAATAATTACACGATCATGAAAGTAGAATTAAGAAAAAATCAACAACAACCTCAAGTTCCCTGATTAGCTTCTCATATTCCTCTCGTGGCACACGATCGTCTTTCCTCGACATCTAACAGAACATCCACAAAGGAGCATAATAATATTTTAGAACCTTCTAATTACGGCAAGCTGATTTTTCTACAACATTCCTGACAATGTACGCACAAAGGTCTGTCCACTAAGTTAGTAAGTAAGTAAGAAACCTTTATTTCAATACGATAAACTAAATTGACTAGAAATAAGAGGGATACTTAAATATATTTAAAAATAGCTATAAAATGTTTTACAAAGGACTTAAAAATTAACAACAACTTCAAGTTCCATGATTAGTTTCTAATGTTCTTCACGTGGCACAAGATCGTCTTTCCTCGACATCTAAAAAAAGACTCAGTTCCTCTAACCTTGGCTTTTAGCCGGGCCACAGCTGTGTGTTGGAGCCGTATGACATCTTGAAGTTGTTTATTTACAATCACATACGAAGGTTCTGACACGTCTGTACTGTTCGCCATTTTGTAAATAGCCGCCCTTTATTAACCTCGATCCAGTCTTTTGCGAGTTTTTTAATTATTCATACCCAGTACTTTCGCACAACGCCCTCAAGCTCAAGCGGGTTAAGATCATATCGGAAATACTGAAAAGAGACGGAATTTCTGAATGTGTGAATTAAGTATTTCAACAAAGGGCAGAGAATTCCTCTCAAGAATTAACTTGTGATCATCTTCTGACACTTGAGACTGACTACGCACTTCTTATAGTCACAACTAACAAGATATTAAGTTACCAGACGTTGGCGGACCTAGTTTACAGATTTGTCGGTCGAAGTTACTAGGGGACTGATAGAGAGAATAAGTTACACATAAAAGGTGAACGAGGAGAAGGGGAACGAAGCTATCTTGAGGTCCTGGTAGATTCTGCCGAGAGTTCCGAACATGATTTCGGTCTCTTGTCGACAAAGGAGCATGAGGAAATTCATGGCTGGGGATAAACGTATAAAGTTCGTAGATAGATCGTTTTCATGACTTTATGAAAAGGTCATTGTAACAAGTTGAAAAACACCCTCTTTCCTAGATTCTCTTCTCCTTTAATTCCCTTTTTTTTTCCTATTATTGATTTGCTTTCTCTTGTTCTTGTTTGGCCCATTTTAGTGATTGATAAGGAAGTCCTTATTTCATAAGCCTCTTGGTTTCTTTGAGCTCCTTCACCATTTCTATTCAAGCTAATATGTATAGTACTAGTAGTTCTTTGGTGGCAATTAAAAAATAAAAATAAAAAATTGCGAGGCACTACAATAAATTTGTCACGGAGCGAAGAATCTTTAAACCAATCACATAGCAGTCACATAAATGGTTAATTAAAGTAAACGTTTTGAATCCTAAATGAAAAGTTGACTTAGTGGTCCTGTAAGAGAATGGGAAGTCCTAAAAGTCAGTGTCTGACGTTTCGACAATCTAAGTGGAATTCATCATTAAACAAGTTACTTGTCAGACGATACTTCGGTTTCGCGCCATTTGATTGGTCACCTTTGTATGATATCATTTGTGATTGGCCAGTTTAACCCCGGTTCGTTAACTAATGAATGAACTCCATTAAGTGTCAAAGTATTAAGCTATATAGAAGCTAATTGTGAACAATAAAAGAACATTCCAAATACAAAAATTAAAATGGGGATGCTACGAGTGTTAAAAGTCTGTTTTAAAATTTACAATCATTATGAAAACAGGGAAGGTCCATACTAAAAATCTGAAGAAAAAAAAACAAAAAAACAAAAAAACAGAGAGAGAGAGAGTTAAGGGGGGGGGGGGGAAATTATCAGGTTAAATAATCAGGTCGTGAGAGCAGGTTGAAACAGGTCACGATTGATAGAGTGTTAAAAATCTGAAGCGGTAGTTTTGTAGCAAATCATGTAACATGCTAAAACAAAAGCAGAGAAATTCCTTCTTACTTTCAGCACTCACACAAAAATCGCTCTTTTATTAACATATCTTAAATATTTACAATATTTTTTAGTCATTGATGCTAGTCCTACAGCTGCATTTTAACTTACAACAATCTGAACAGCTCAGTGTCACTCGTACTTGTTAATTATCTACTGAGAAACTTTGAGAAATTGTTCACATTACATTCGAGTGTATCGCGATTTGCAAATTCCAGCTGTTGATCACTGGCTTTCACAAAGCGCAAAATCATGCAGTTCTCTCCTTTAAATGTGAAAATCGCGAGGAGTTATTCAATGAATGCACTGAAGATCGATCTTCAAAACGTCGATACACAACAGCCTGTCAATACAGCGTGAATACATCGCGAAAAAAACTCGTCTTATTTACAAAAATGCACTAAGGAACGTCTTTAATATCACGTCGTTCGTTTTTATGGGAAATTTATGTAAAAATTTCTGATTAACTTATAACTTTGATTAAATCACAGTGGACATTTTCTTCTGGAGGGCGAATAGCCCACGCTTTTCTTCATCTCTTTCATCACCACAATAGCTGTCGACCTACTTCCAGTACAATGTAAGATGAACGGGAATTATTTACAGGATGAATTCATTCAGGAGAACTGCCACCTTCCGCACCCGAGGATTTGACGATCTTATAAGTGATCAGGTATTCTGGATAAGCCTACAGTGACGATAATAACAAAAATGTTGTTAGGCGTGTAAACAAATTGTAACCAGAGTGCAACTACACAAGGATATAAATGTAGTGGATCACAGCAGTGCTAACATTAGCCAAAATACTTAGGAAACCAAATTCCACTCTGCCGGTACAAATATTATTGATTCTCTAAAGGTCTCTTAATCACACAAACGTCACACACAGACACCCCCACACTAAGCTGAAGACTCTGAAAGAAACAGCATCATATCAAAGGGCACCCACACCTGCATATGAAAGAGCAGAGGCAACGAAGCGTTATGAACGTGGAGGGAAGGGGAAAGGTCGTACTTCCCCGAGACAAGCGGATACCCCTTTCGCAAAACGTCACTTGAATATTTGGCCGGTGCACACAGGCACAATGGCCGGAGCTGTTAAAGAAAAAACTTTCTAAAACTCATAATTTAGTAAAACGCAATCCTGACGATGAGACCTATGATAAGTGAAACATTTCTCAAACCAATTTTAGCCAGCGATTGTGGTATTTTTGGCACCAGAACTGGGAGAGGGGAACAATTCCTCTAAAAAAATTCGTTTAAGGGGTATGAGGGGGAGAGGGGGGCCTACACACCCTGTTCCCATGCTCCACCGCCGGTTGTTAATATGACAGTATTTTATAAATCAGCTATTACTATTTGCTATCGGAAATGGATGGTGCAAACAATGCTTGTGTACCTGTTCTCCTCTGTATACAACATATTCTGCGAACGAGAGTCCCTCCGAGCTCGGACGACCGATCACTGAGTGATGCCCTGGAGGTGCATGCGCCATCTTGACGGCAGAGAACTGGTAGAATGGCTTACCAAGAGCCACACGACATAGCAGCAACTGCCTGATGATTCAGATATACATGAAAATCACATGTGACAATGTTGTTTTTCTTTGGACCGCCGGCTGGACGTTGCCTTAACCCCTTTAAGCATCTAATTTCGTACAATAGTATCACCCCTGAATCAAATATTCTGGTCACGAATGTAAAAGAATATAAAAGAAATGATCGCGGGGTCAAGAAGCTCTTGATTATTAACCAAATTCTCCTAGTAAGCAACATAGGAAAAGTACAGAGAACAGTACAGAGGACTTGCAAACTGATGTTAGGGTGTAACGAATTTAGGGACTAAGTCATGGTTTAAACATCGAGGAATATTATGGCTGTCGAGATTTCCATTTCCAATCCGGGGCAATCGCCTCCACGGTTGATCACCCTCGTTCCCTCGTTCCCTCGTTCCCTCGTTCCCTCGTTCCCTCTTAGTTAATTGTTTTCGTTTTGTGTTCTTTTACCGTATCACACTATATTTTGTCAACACCTTCCTGTTAAGGCAAATTGTGCACAACTCAATATATGGTAACTGTTAACCCACCTCCAGATGTTAAAACGGTCTTAATAAAAACGACTTTCGATCACATAAACGGTTCACTTCCCCACTAACACGCTGACAAAATAACCTCAAGGCGAAAAACATCCGTAAAAGTTTTGAACAACAACGCTCGCGAAAAGAGTTGTCAGCGCTCAAATTTTTCCTCATAAGAAACTACAACTAAAGGGAACATACACACAATCTATTGTTCCAAAACAAAATATATGTATTCAACGTTGTTTACTCCTATCGAGAGCTGTAAGAAAAACTCGCAGTTCGTCGTTACCTTTCGCATAGGTAACAAGATTTGTCCTTGTGGAGAGCACAACCTGATCCTCCACCAATACCATATACATACTGGTTGCTTTTGGAAGAATTTTCCGCAAAGTAAATACCTGAATAGAAAGAGAATGATACAAAAATAGATGCATTATTAACTAAAGTAAAAGGTCTAGTTCAAGTTCATTTGGTTTAAGGAATCGTCTATCCAGTCCTGATGACGACACTATTCCAAACGAACCAATCAGATGACAAATCGATTGAATGTAACCACACCAAAACGAACTGACAATGACAACGGCAATCAGAAGAAATCTCATCAGTATATACTAAAACTGTGGCCAGCATTGAAGGCGTGCTCTGATTGGCTATGTCCTCTGCAAGTAACCTCTGAACAACATGAGCGGAATTTGCTCCCAAAAATATTGTCATAATTGCAGGAATAAACGAGTTAAAATAATCTTTTTGCACTATATTATCTCACTGTTTTAGTTTATTAAACAATTATTCACTTCAATGTCGGTGGCTAGCGTTGAATATTTACCTCGCCGCTTCGCGGCATGATAAATATCTACCACCAACCACCTCTACTTCAGTGAATAGTTGTTAAATATCACTAGGAACCAATGAGATCTAAAGGTAAAAACAAGTGAACGACATCGAGCGCACAAAAACGCAGATAACCAAGCCACGATTGCTTTTAGTCTTCCATCTGATTGGTTGCGGCAAAGCGCAAGTTTACTGAACAGAACCAAACGTAGCTAAAAAAGGAAAAACTCACCCGCGCCAAACATGCCTCCGATATAAGCATGACGTTCGTCAAATCCTTTCTGCAGAATAGCGTGTATAAATGCCGACCCTGAGTTCAAAGACAGATCTGAGATTAATCTTTGAAGATAACCATTCACCTTAATTCGTTCAAAATGATCCACGGACTATAAAAAAAAGCGGTTGGGCGAGTTAGACACTCAGTATCGCATACGTATTTGGTTTCCGAATTTCAGCTTCTGAGAAAAAAGGTCCGTTCACAGACGAATTGGAGAAAGAGTACACTTTACTCACGAGTAGGCGATATCTTGATATTTCCAGAGTTTCATGACTGTTAAAGATAACGTAGAGCCACGCTATCAATTGCATCGATCGTGACGTTTCGACTGCTATCCAGCCAGTCTTCGTCAGGCGACGAGGTCGAAAGTTTACGTGTCGCCACTTATAGCCCCCTGGTTTGCTGTTATTGGTGTGTTTTGTTTTGTAACCAAGCCTGGTTATAAATTTAAACGCAGGTCACTATCTGTTACTTTACACAATAACGCTGAAACTGGTTCAAGCACATACCATGAAAAAGCATCCTCTCGTTACTATGGTTGTGGTTAGCTTCTGCAACCTGGAAAAGAAGATGATTTCGTGACGAATATAGACTGATGATGAAAACCTCACCAAACTTGAATGACAACAAACACGTAACCTCTCCTTACTAAAATCAACAAGCTGGAAAGGAAATAATCGATCAGCTTTTGGTTCTCGCTCAAAAGGCTCTCACCTCTCTCCTCCTGTACACGTACTTATCCCACAGACGCTTGTTTATAACCCTTTGAATCTGAAAAAGAATTACATCATGCGTATGTATTAGTAATTGCAGGAGAGAGATAATCTATTGCTTGACGCAGCGCAAATGTGGCCAAATGTTTGTGCAGTCGTGTTTCTCTCAAATTTATGAGACCAGCGGGCATAAACAGGGTCGAGTGTGATAGTAACAATTGTTAAAACTGTTCAGATTCTTATATCAACGAACAAAAATTCCGTAAACTACAGAATCCAAAGTACCTTAAAAGATGTGAACAATTGTTTCATTGATATGTAAACTCGTCAGCGTTAACTCTTTCAGGTCTCATAGCCTTGTGTCGCCATCCTATAGGCGAACCTGTTTCGGTCAGACTTACCCTTAAAATATGGTAGGAATCAAAGACCCCTCCGGATTGTCCGCCATCTTTCTTGTGTTTTACTACAGTGCTCTGCATCTACAGGCAAAAAAAGTCAGACATACTCACAGGAATAGGGATGGGACTCGAGTGAGAGCACCCCTCCTTTTTCTCTCCTACATTTATAGAATACCCTTTTTTTTAGGGGGGGGGGGAGGGGGAGGTAGGCAAATCACAAAACCTAACTGGTAAAGCGTTAGTGACCTATAGCCATATTGAGGTGCTAAAGTTTAGGTTACAGTAATCAAATTAATACAAATTCATAACATAATGGTTAGAGAACTTTAGGATTCGAGCGCGCGCACTCGAACAATTGTTTGCTGGTCGCTACCATGAAAATCTTTCTTGTTTTATCTAGAAAGAAACACATTAAATACCTCTTCCGCTACTGATACATAGTCTTTATCATCCACTGACAACTCGTAAAAAACAGTTCCCTGTTGGTTGGAATAGGTGAAGGGACCACCGCCTAAAACATATTAAAACAGTACTTATGTTAATACCTGAGCCACTGCGGGCCCTAAGACGCTCGTGAATTCTTTGTTAATCTCAGTAACAAATACATCACAATTTTCCATGTATTTTAATATCTCTACATCACGGGCAGCATGACAAAGCTCACCAAGTTCTGGTAGTCCAGACAGTTTCTCCTTCACCGCCTTAAGGATTTTATGCCTGTGCCCAAATGCATGGATACCAATCTCTTTCAGCTCCTCGTGGCCCATATCAACCAGCACATCCCAGGAAATCTGGGTACCACAAAAAAAGCCAACACGTCATTACAGAATGTCAAACTCAGGACTAACAAACAGAAGAAACTTGTAATAAAATATGTGTTTATTGTTCATCGTGGTGTAAGATAGGAGATGAACTTTGTTCCTTAGTCTCATGATAGAGTCACTTTTGATGTTGATCGCGATCAAGTGACTCTATTGTGAGACAAACGAACAAAGTTCATCTCCAGAAGAAAATTTCTTAAATAGAAAGTTTCTTATTCTAAGACCTTTTTACAGTTCCTAACCTGCTCCTTTTCAAATATATCCTTCAGGTTATTCAGTTGTAAGCTGTCAAGGAAGTCACCAACATCAAGATCCAAACCAGGATGACCTTAAAAAAGATATGTTCAAATCATCACCAGTGTAGAAATTATGAAATACAAAAAGGCACTGGAGGCAGTGGTCTACGGTCTCTCCAATGGTAAGAATTTCGCAACAATTGTCACATAAAAGCCCTCCCCATTCTCCACTCCCACCCCTCCATCATTTTATGCTGGTTAGACGCACCCCCCCCCCCCCCATGTCTAGCCCTTTACATGAGAACATCGCTTGAAAGGTTTTTGCATCCCACCCATTCCTTTTTTGACTTTTTGTTTTTTCTTCAAATCAATCCCCAGAAAAAGCTGAACAAATAGAGGATGATACAAAGACTTTCTCGTCGAGCACCATGGACAGTAAAAAGCCTGCTGTAGAGTTAAGAAATTGTTTTTCTTGTGATAAAATAAAGAGCGCTTCCTTATCAGCATTCTGCGAACTTTTACGTATTCCGGTAGTTTATCCCTTCAGTTGTAAAGCCACCAAAAGCTCCTTCTGAATTTTTATAAGCACAGGAATTATAAAGGCGTATTAGAGAAGAAGAAATATTTACCTGGTATCATAATCCGTGTCTCTCCACATCCCTGAGCTTCGGCAATGGATCGCTTGTTGACGGCTCCATCTCCTGAGCCTGCAGGACTATTAGCCAGTAAGCTAGCATTGGCCTGCGACAGTGGCGAGGTGTTGCTGGTGTTGCTGGTATTGGGTGAAGGGGACGCATTGCTGTTTGAGGGTGTGGTAGGGGCCGGGGTACTCGGGGGGCTGGTACTTACATGGGCCATCATAGCGTCACTCAACAGACACTTCACATCCTCCGCCTGTCATGAAAGAGAGAGATGCGTAAGAAAGGTTATTCATGGCAATCGGAATTGACACTACTACTGGGAAACTTCACGATATTTCAGCAAATTTGTACAACGAGGAAAACCGCCTTCGACAAAAAAAAAAGAGGTTCCAGGCTATTAGTTCAGCAAGAAAGAAAACACACACACTCACGAAAAAGCAAAACGCAAAACGCAAAACACATTAAACCAAGAGCAAAGACGTCTAAGTTTGAGAAGAATATTATGGACTGAAAATGACAACCTTGCACTTCTAAAAATTTTCGATACCCCAACCGTAGTACCTAAATATTCCAACAACAACAACAAAAACAAAAACAGAGAACTGAGCGAGTCGGTAGCCTCATGGCGGGTGCGTTTTAAAACACGACCCGTCGCAGAAAGAGATATTCTACAGTCATCCTTCTAGAAACTGATAATTTCATTTGGAGTTCCTTACTGTGGCAAGATCCAGAGCTGTCTGTGCTTCCTGATTCTTCATGGTGGGATCTGCACCATGAGCCAACTAGGAAAATGGAAGAATAAAAGAAAATCGAAGATTAACTCTAAATTTTTCCATGGAACCAAGCGCGCATTACGTACCTATAATCAATAAAAATTACAATAACCCAATTTCAAATAATTAGTACACACAGAAGGTGGAGCAATTTTCAGTTCTGTGTCGCAAATAACCCGGTATTGCTGTGGTTATGTTTCCGTACGAAATAAAGTGGTTGTTAAAGAAAAATCGCGCTATCCTCGTACCCAATCATGAGCACAAGAAAAACCGATCGCACCACAGTGAATTCTCTCGCTGATGCTACATCTGGGTTTTAAGTGGTTCCCTGTGATGTTCTCCTTTATTTTATTTGCTTATGTCATGACTTAAGATTTCGCTCATCAATAACAGAAAGAGGCATTAAAATGATCTAAGTTATCACACGTACCAGTAAAGCACAGAGCTGAGTTCTTCCCTTCTGGGCGGCTTCGTGTAGTGGAGTAAAAAGCCAACGGTCAGTGGCGTTTACATCGGTGTTATGTTTTATGAGAAGAGACGCAATATCCACATGCTAAAATAAACATCAAGTACTCAAGTAAGAAATCGAAATCAAACATGTTTGAAAATGCTGTGTACAAGCGCTTATTTTGAGAAGACTCCAAGATTGCCTTAATTTTACTTTACTTCGCTATGTGATTGATCCCGAAAATTCGCGCTTTTTTCTAAACCAATCAGATTCAAAAGTAAAACCGATCATGATTTGGTCCTGCGCATTTCCCCAGGCTCCAAGCAGGTTGCTTGTTTTCACGTTGAGTTCTCATTGGCTCCTGGAAATAGTTTCTTCTCTTCTAACCGGATGTTGTAGGAGTTTTAACCCTTTATCCCCAAAGAGTGACTAGCATCCAATTTCTCCTTACAATATCACCCCAAAATCACACAGTAAGGTAATGAGAATAAAGAAAATGGTAACCAATTAGAGAAGCTCTGGATTATGACACAAATTCTCCGCATCAGCACCTTAGAGAATGTATAGGGAACAGTATGGAGAATATACATACAGATGTTAGGGTGGAGAGGGTTAATTTTGGTTATAAGTCCCGGGGCGCAATTCTTCAAAGACCGGTATAACCTTTAGGGGTAACGGGTCCAACATAAAGCAACACAATAGGAGTAAACTTACGCCATAAGAAGAAGCGTTGTGTAATGGTATCAACCCTCCCTTATCCTGAGCATTTACATCAGCTCCATTCTCCAACAGATACTCGGCAACCTCAAAATGATTGTAACCAGCTGCAGAAGACAAAGGACGTAACAATTAACCGTAAAGGAACCAGGGACAAAAGAAAACGTCCTCATTCGACTACACGTGATATCAACATGTCATCTCTTTAACGTGGCTTTACTCATATTTCATCGCACTTAAGGGGACAAAAACACCTCCAAATAACCTTTCTAAACAGTTACAGTTGAGAAAGACCTTTCGTTTCTATAAATAATTCGTGATTATTGATTGTTGAGTGAAAAAACTGAAATGATAAATTGATCAGTATTACGAATTTGGAAAAGATGCTGTTTGAAGCATTAGACTCTTGTTATTCGCACGAGTGTTTGTACAAATGAGTTAATCAAACAAAATGCACTCATGTACCAGCAAGATGCAGAGGAGTCGAGTTGCGTCCCTGAGTATCTCTACAGTTGATATTTTCCGGCGTGGACAGTTTCATGACCTAAGAAAAGTACACACATTGTTACTCATTGTCATGTCTTCACCTTTAACATAAGAGCACAGATATACCAATGGGGAAATGTTGCTTTAATTCGTACACTGCAATAATTACCCTTGTTAAGTTTCCCTTCTTCGCTGCATCAAGCAAAGCCGCATCGCCTACCACAAAAGAATAAAGCCAGTCTCACATTTAATACTTTTTAAAACTATAAATTCAACACAACAGAAGTACACCACTTAATCTCAATTTTGCCGTAAAGTTAGAGAATTTCACCTCTCAGCAAGTCTGCTACATCAGTGTCTCCTTCTTTCACAAGGTCCAAGGGAGTTTGACCATCGCGAGTTTTCTTTAGAGGATCAGCTCCATGCTGAAGAAATGAGAAAACAAAGAAGCCACATCATGATTTGTGAATATTAATACTAAGTTTAAACAGCAGTCCGTGATATTCTTCTCCATCCTTAACCATGTTTGTTTATTCATGATAAATCATTTCTATGTTTGTGTTATTCTATATTACCAGAAATATACCTTCAGCAAAAGCCGGCAGATCTCAAATTTTCCTTTAGCGGAAGCTTCATGAAGTGGAGTAAACTTCCAGAGATCAGCCACATTGACAACAGCACCATGCTACATAATAGAAAAGAATGAAAGATTTCAAGCAACCCATTTCTTTGTTTAGAATCGCATTACAGCATTTGTGTTGGAACGAAAATAAATCTATACTACCATAATTGCTCAAAGAGAACGCTCCTATTATGCAAATCAACCCTTTATACACCAAGATTAGTAATCATATCGTCCAGACTGTTCTCTTTACAGTATATCTCCCATGGTACTGACTTGGAGAATTTCAGTGACAATCAGGAGCTTCTGAAATTGGTGATCATTTCCTTTATTTTCATGACCTCAACTTATGATTCAAAGGTAGTACTAAAAGGTGAAATTAGAAGCTTGTCACGCTTAGCGGTTACAGCATTAAATTCATCTCAAGAGTGGTCAATCTGTCATTTCAACCCTCATTAAAAATAGTTGATTGCGTTTCTAGGAGAGCTGACCTCAAATAAAGTAACAAATACATGGTCACTGCCGTTAAGTTTGTTTGCATAGTGTAGGTGTCTCTGCATTACCTTAACAAGTAATTCAGCTACTTCATAGTGGCCGTAGGAACAAGCATTATGTAGTGGTACCAGCCCTCTGAAAAAAAAAATATGAAGGAGAGAAAAAGCGAATTTGTATCACACTTCATGCCCACACTTTATATCTAGTAATTTTGGTCAACCAAAACAGACAGGGGAAGGGAGGCATCAATTCATGGCTTTATCTGAAAAAAATTCAATCCCTATCAAAGGGTATTTACCAAAGTTGAAGTGGACACTGTTGAATAGTCCCCAACAGGAAATCAAGAAGATCAATTAACAATCATAGCCAGCTTAAGAACATTTTCTAAAAACTACTGCACTGAACATCAAAGCAACTCTCGTTTTCTTTCATTTTCTTCTTCAGAAAAGACAAAAATCTGTGCCAAAGCCATTTTGTAAATTACTGTAGTGGTTTAGTGTTTGAATCATCTTGCACAAGGTGATTATGGCAGGATACTACATAATACTCAACATTCATGGCAAATGTATCTCTAAATTCACCAAAACTATTACAATTCAATGAAAATATGTTTTGAAATTTGTTACCCCTTGTCTTTAGCATGAACATCAGCTCTATTCTGTAGCAGATACTCCACTACTGCCACTCTGTTGTAACCAGCAGCAAAATGAAGAGGAGTGCTGTGCCGTCCTTCAAGATCTCTACAGTTTACTGTTTGTGGGGTGCACAGTTTCTAAAACATAGGAAGCGTCAAGTTAGGGTATTGATGATAACTAATAAACATTATGAAAAAATGATCATATGTTGTTGATGACTGCATGTATATTAGAAAATTTAATTACAAACTGAACTTAACAACCAGGTTTACTTTTTTATTTACAACCAACAACTGCTCATGAAGTACATTTCCAGAAAACACCCATGAACTAAATTGGCCTGCAATACAGGCTTGTCTTTTATGTGCTTTTAGGCAGGGAGCAGCAATGTCCAGGCAAGCATGAAATTAGAGTTGTGCATGGGAGGAGGAACTTGAAAAAGTGGTGTATGTGGCATGTCTGGTTGCAGCAAAGTAACAACAGGTACACAGGGACCAAGTTTTTCCTTTTTTCCCTTTCTCTCCTATGGCTCTCCCTATGAAATACCTTTATGGCTTACCTAAACTAAATTGAAAACACAATTAAGTGCCCCACATCCTTCAGGCTAGCCCCAGCATACATTATTGGACATTCCAGGGAGTGCACAGGGTATTATTCTCGTGAAAATAAACAAAAACAAAACAGAAATACCATACAAGTTTACCTTTACAAGTTCCATGTCACCTGATTTTGCAGCCTCAAGTAATTGCTTCTCCACATCTGAACCAGTTGAAGGTGGATCCTCTGAAAGAGACTCCTTTAAATCAGTACTCCTATATGATACCATCTAAATGGCAACAAAAGGTAATTTCTTTTACCTTGTAGAATTTTTTGAACAGGTTCCGAGGCAACTTCTGCTGCAGTATGGCCTTGAAAAGATCGCAATCCTATGTCTGCACCATGCGTAAGTAGGACTCTGCAAACTGACATCTGCCCAGCAGCTGCAGCACGATGTAAAGGAGTCTCTCCTAGAGCATCTACTGTATTGACCTTTGCCAAAATGAAATGTGAAAGGTTGAATAAAGCAATAACTCATACCTCACTCTGGAGGGCTGAGACGTTAGGCTGAACGTTAGGCCGAAACGTTAGGCTGAAAGCAGAAACTAGACTAAAGTTAATCTTCTTTATTCTCCCTAGTGATCACAACACAGTTTTATTCTTTTAAGTGATAATAATAATGTCCTGTTAGTCTTAAGCAAAGGTTTGGATTTCAAGAACATGTGGTTCACTTCTCAGTAAACTATCTTTGGTTCAAATGAAGGCTGAAAATTTGAATGAACAGAATGGACATGCATGTAGATACAAAATGTAGTTGTAGCCCATCTGCTGCATGCCAGCTCTTGTTGATGTTCCCATAGAACACTAAACCTATCACAATGGCAGCTGGCCCTTACCTTAGCACCATTTTTCATCAATAGTTCCACAGCATCAAGATGTGACTTTTCTGAGGCAATGTGAAGAGGTGTCAAGGAGCTTTAAAGAAACAAATTCATCAACAATATTACTTTCCTACATAAACTAAACCCTGAAGATAGCTGGAAAACTCACAAGGAGAAAAACTAATTCATGTAATGCTTACTCTTTGTTTTGTAAGCTTGTGTCCGCTCCTTTCTTCAACAGTAATTCAATGGCAGCTTTCCTTTTTTGACAAACAGAACCAACCGTAAGGTGCTAAAAAGAAAAGCAGGTACATTGTTATTAAAATGTTGTGTACATTATGTAATTGAACACATAAGTTATTGTAACTTGTCTAACAAAGCCAAATCGATATTAAGTTAATATTTAATTCAACAAAGACTTGGATTCCCTAAAGGGTGTAGGTGGGTAGAGGTTTCAACTCTGTCCTGCCAAGGGTACATCTTGACAGGGTCTCAATTTTTGGTAAATTTACAAACAGTGACAATCACAACATGTTATTAATTTAGTTCCTTGCCCTAACCCAGCAACCAAATGTATGATTCTTGTCTTAGACAGCAAAAATAACTGTCTATATTCACAAATAGCAGCTTGTTATCAGGAAACCACATATGCTCACCAAAGAACTCTCAAGAGTAAGAGGGTGCTGGAAGTTAATGATCTCTGGGGTGATGTGCTTCTTCAGTTTCGTACAGTCACATAACTTGGCTGCTTCCAAAAGCTGATGACCCTTAAATTCAACTGAAAAGGAAGGAAAGATCAAATTAACAATATTAAAAACAAAAGATAGGTTATAGCTAAGTTGTCTCAGCAAGGGTAGGAGCTTTGTTTGAGTTTGAATTAGGACGATAAGTATTAAGAGGGGACTAGTTAAAAAAAACTCTAACTTTCCTTTGGAGAGAAAAAAGTCACTGCTCAGTAAAAAAGAAGTAAAAAAAATTACAAGTTTACACAAAAGCTAAAATGTTATTTTACAAATGCACCTATCATAGAGCTGCCAGTAAGAGCTTATTCATTGTAGCTGATCAAAACTGCTGCCTAGTTCACAATAACAGGTTAATAGGTGCAAACTGATTCCACATTCAGAATGCTTATGGGAACTTCACAAAATGCTTGAAACAACTCAACTGATTAATTACCAGTCTTGCGTTTTATCTGACCAAACAACAAGGTGTGCACCATGACCTAGCTGCCCACTATTACTTTTCTGCCTTTCACTGCCAAAGTTATTGACAGGCTTGCTATCAGGTTCTAAGATATGGCTGAAACACAATACTAAAGAACAGCCTCGAATGGAGCATGCATGTAAACAGTACATACAAGAAAGCTTATCCTGAAGTTCTCTTGTTGGAGCAGCATCAACAGCAGCCTTGGAGTGACAGTTAAGTAATGTGGGGTCAGCACCATGAGCTAGTAGCAAAGAACACACTTCCACCCTAAAATAAAAAGGATGAAAAGGCTTCAAGAATGGTCAAGACAAACTCATTTATTAGGAAACTCTTCTTTTGCACTAAAAACACACATATATATAATTATACATATATATTTCTCCCTTTTTCAAGTTTGATATTCTTCATTGACCATCTGTGCCAACAAAAAAAAATTCAAAAGGAGTACTTTGAGCACTCAAATGTGGTAAGATAAAAATGAAAGACAGATGGCCCTCCTTCTCAAGAGAAGCAGCCTCTTCAATAGATTCTGATAAATAATATTATTATCAACTGCTGTTTATCAGCTAATTTTAAACACAGTTCATTTACCTTGCTTTGGAAGCTGCCTCATGTAAAGGAGTAAACTGCCACAAGTCCATGGCATTAACACTTGCACCATGCTACAAAAGAGTAAAAGATATCAAACTTTCTAAAATAAGACTCATACAAACACATCAGCAAGTATAAAAACATCATAATATATAAACAATATCCTTTTTTTGGCATGAAAAAATGCATGGATATTTGTTAGCAGAAATTATCTGTTCCAAGATGCAAAAATGTTTTGAGAGCAAAGCTCAAGGAAAACTGTGAGCTTCAAGGAAGAGATAATGTCCAAGTTTTAGCTGGGGAATATCCAGTCCTTTGAAGCCTTGAGACAAATCATGCAAGCAAAAATATTTAATGGATCATAAATAGACTATAGCCTCTATTTGACACAAAAACATGCAAGGGTATATTTCCTTGGATGTATCTGTTCTTTGAAGCTCAAAGTTTCCCTCAACTTTGCTTTCAGAAAACTGTTCACATCTCAAAACAGATTATGTAAGGGGACAAATATCTGTGCATATTTTTGCACCAAATGGAGGCAATGGTATTTATCATCCTTCAAATATTTTGGCAATGTGCCAGAAAAATGTCAACATACAGCACACTATTTGCTAAGTAGAATGCTTACTGTTCAGTGTTCTCTAGTAGGACTTAATAAACAGACAGATATGTCCATTCTTCAGTAACAATAGCTAGACCTTCTTTCATCTTGAATTAAATTTCAAATGAACACTTTCATGGCAATATATGCAAGGTTTAAAAATTGGGGAATATCAATTGGGGCATATCCTCTTATATTTCCCAGTTTTAGCCAGGGCATATTCAACCATATGATACTTTTAGACCAATCATGAGCCAGCAAAAATATTCACTGAATTAAAACTGTTATAATTACCACAAGTTTGAACAAAAGTATTCTTCAGTTACCTTTATTAATAATTCAGTGACATCATAATGTCCATATGAGCAGGCATTGTGTAATGGCACCAAACCACTGAAAAAAAACATTAGACAGGTGTCAATAATAATCAATAACAACATAAAATCTTAACTCTAAATAGTGAAAATCCTGCTTAATGTTACTTTATAAAAATAATTAAAGTAATCAAGTCAATCTGACCAGTCTGAAGTCTTATCCCAAACTTTTTGACAGGCTGAGACAAGAGGCTGCAGTGTATATAAAGGTTATTCACGTTTGTATATGTTGTATAAATCCTAAAAATTGAACCAAATTCTCATGATCCCAATCCAAACATTTATCATAATTCACTTATAATTTATTTACTCAATCCAAAACCAGTGAAAGGGAAGATTACCTATAGTTTTGTTTTCAGATAACTTTCAGACTCGGCAAGTGTCAATTACCTTGAATTACATGTACAAGTTCACTCACCCTTTGTCTTTGGCATGTACATCTGCTCCATGTTGTAACAAAAGCTGAACAACTCTGACACGGTTATAACCAGCAGCTAGGTGGAGTGGAGTTGACTGACAACAATCAAAGAACAATATTCAAATAATAACCAAGATAGTGCATCCTTGAGAACCTATTACATGTTATTCAACAAGACTGAATGGGTTGTAACTTGATGTAGTAGTTTCACTAATAAGATGATGTGTGGAGGGGGTGGTAAATGAAACAAAAGACTGAATATTTTTTAAAAATATTTTTCCTTTATATTCTTTTTACACAGGCTTAAGCTAACCTTCCTTCCATCACTTGCATGGCAATTAACATTCAGAGGGGTAAGAAGAGACATGAGCTTCTCTTCATTGCCACTTCTACAAAAAAGAAAACAAACAAAAGAAATTAATAATTTGATTGATTGACACATTTTTACATGTTAACCATTCTCAAAAGCATGTGCACCACAGTAAAAATAAATCAAGACAACTTTCAAAAGAAAGGTGCTAAACTATTTCAAAAATGATAATGACTACAATAGCTGTACACTTAAACACATGAAAATCACCATGACAAAGTGAAAAAAAGAGAAAATGAACTATGCAGCAATCAGAAAGAACAAAATAAACATTCAAAGACATAGTGCTTGTAGGGCTTAATCGAATGTTCAACCACAGCATTTTTGACTAAGCCCACTTTCAGTAATTAACTTCCTTGTATCACTGTGTTGACATTGACCTGCAAGAGCATCAGTATTACAGTCAAAGGGACTTGCTCACAACCCATTAGGGACCAATCAGGATGGCAATGCAGAGGAAGACATTAATCCATAGTGAATTTATATCTTAAGTTAGAATTTTGCGGACAGCTGGATGTGTACACTGTCTCTTACAGTGCCACACCTTGAGTTCAGCATGAGTTCCAAATTGATACTAATAAAATTGCATCCAAGTTTCTGTCCTCAGACCACACAAATTTTTGGTGATTTCACATTGCTGTTTTTGCAGAGGACGGCTAGGAAACATACACAGTTTTAAAACGCATGCCCTGAGCTATTGTTCTGCCCATTAAATCTTTTGTTTTGCCATGTCCTAGTTGCCATTGCAATCCCTGTTTACTGAAGGTCCCTATTAATTTGCATATTACAGTTGTTCTGCATGCACATACCTTGCAGCCTCCAGTAACTCATCCTTCTTATACTCCCCTGAAAGATGAAGGAATTCATAAAGGGAGATATTAGTTGAAAAAAACTACACTTCAAATGATATCCCCAGTAATATCTTAACAATGAAACAAGTAAGAAAAGTATCTGGTTTTACAAGATTAAAAGAGTAAAAGGGCCAGGGAGTGGACTGGGTACACTGTATGGCCTATTTAACATAAAAACCAGAAAATACTTTGTGAAAAACCCATACCTGTCAAAACTAGTTTGGCAGATGCTTCAGCAACATCTAGTGCTGTCTTCCCATCTGTATTTCGAATGTTAGGGTCTGCACCATGTTGCAGAAGAACTATTGAATAAAAATAAGAATTACAAATAAAATTCAAAACAATTTTTCTTCCTTTTCATTAGTGTGACCTTCAAAAAACTGCCCAGAAATAAAGGTCTGCTCATGTGTTATACCATCTAATTGTGTTCTGTTATAAACAATAGTCTGTTCCTGTGTAGTTGTGTTTATGCTCTTTCAAGCACAAAAAACATTCTTTGCTTGTCTGATCTGTTAAAAAAGATTCCCTAATAAAATGAAATATAACTGCAGCAATCACATTACTTTATAATCATCTAGTTTGATTATCCTGAGACCTTATGAATTGTCAATGTCTCGCAAATTAATTATTTGCCTTCAGCTTTGGCAAATAGTCATCTACTCACTTCTGACCAATCTTATCAAGATATTTTGCTCTGCCTTACATAGTATTTGATAATCATTAAATAAAGGAGATAAACAGTTTACATGTGCAATTATACTCATATTTAAGTTGCAAACAATCCAAGAAACTTCTGTAGTTATTAATAACAACACAGACTGTAATTAAGCTTGAATGGATTCAAAGACCACATTTAAGCAAAGTAACCAAGGTTGAAATTACAATCATAAAATGATATTTTCTAAACCCTCTACTCAAAATTTTTTTTACCACAATTGGCAGTAATGTCACAATCTGACTGGCCAATCTGCTGTTGTAAATAGCAAGAGTACAGACAACACTGCTCACATCAACATGTCATGCAATGGTCGTGCACTGAAAGAATCATTTTATTTGACGTCTTTATTTTTAATAAGTAAAACCAAATCAACAGTGGTTCATTCAATGGACCTTGAGTATTTCAGAGGACCTGGAGTATCCTTAATAAACAACATGCAAAACCAAGGGATCTGTAAGAAAGTGATTTTTACAACAAGCTGCACTACTGACCCACACAAACATCCACTTTTCCTTTCACAGCAGCCTCATGTAAAGGGGTATAATTCCAGTTATCTCTTGAATTAGGATCAGCACCATGTCGCAGAAGTAATCGTACCACCTCCGCATGACCAAATGAACAGGCATTATGAAGTGGTATCAACCCTCCTGAAATACCAAATTGATCCAAACCAATTAACAAAGTTATATTTACAGAAGATTCATAAGGAAAACTGATTGACCCACAATTTTGCTCTACATAAAAGAAAATCAATAACTGACTAAATTTCAGCAAATGGTCGCGCAAGAGAGAAAGAAAACAATGAACTGAAAAGACAAGTTCATAGAGTGTAGTTCTGAGCTGTAAAAGTTCAATACCAATATGTTCATATTAAACGGGTATTAACAAACATGGAATGTTAGTCTTAAGTCATTGACAAGTTTGGAACAATTTCCAGGGAGGACTAAAGTTGCCTACAATTGCATTAGTACTGTTTCACTTTGCTCTAAAATTTACTTGTACACTCTCCTATTATTCAGTGAGATGCAAAACTAAAACCAGTGGTAACTTTCTTCCTGATTCAGGCAGTTTGCATGTTTTTACTTTGATTTCTCATCAATATGTTGAGATTCACTCTTTTTAAATAATTGGATGTTGCCTTTTTCTATCCTCCAATTGGACTTCATGACATCAGCTTTTTTAGCTTTTTTTTCCTGTACTCAAATACATGAAAAATATCAATTCTTATAAATATCTACAGGTGTCACACAACACAGACAATAATATTTTTCATTTTGGCTATCCATGATTTTCTAGACTAAAAAAAATTGTATTCAACTGTATCACTAATAAATTCTAAAGGCCACAATAACAGAGCTAAACAAGTCCCTGTTAGGATCAATACTGCAAGGAAACATGGTTCATAAAGAAAACAGCAACATGAGTTATTTAAAATTACAACAAACCACAAGCACACAACCCCAAAATAAGGACAACATCAAAACCAAAAGCAAAATGAACCACATCATCAGCATTTTTATATCAGGACTCTGGACTCTGTAGCATCCTTGCAGAAGAGAACATTTCCCCCACTGGAGTCTCTTTTTCTTTGATCTATAATGCAACTATGGCCACATCATACTTTGCTGTCAATTACTTTCAGAAGCCATCCAACAAGCTCTCATTAGCAATTCAGCATGAGGCCACTTATATCTTGCAGCCTCTCTATTCACGCCACAGTTCCTATGAGAGCTTCCTCCTGGCCATGCCCCATGTCTCACTTGAGCCATCCTGGCTCTGCCCAACAAAGTCTTAAGCCATCTTGGAGTACAACCAAATTTGACAAACCAACAAGACCCCCTTAAAAAATATGTCTATGATTACCCAAAAGTGACTCAAGGTAAAAAAAAAAAAAAAAAAAAAAAAGTGTAGTACTTATGGGTATGGCAAGATGATAAATCATGTGAAAATGAAAACTGTAAGAGTAAACAGATCCTACCATCATCTTTAGCATGCACATCAGCTCCATGTTGCAGCAAGTACTCCACGACTTCTTTTCTTCCAAATCCTGAAGTTTAGAAGTAACAAGACAAGCTTTACACACAGAAGGAAAATACTCCTCACTTAGCGATTACATACACTATAGGACTCTTTCCCTAAGGTACTGGTTTCATGAAAGTTTCTTCAAATCTTACTCCTCAAATCGTCACAATACACCTCTGAGTTCTCTTCATTCCGCCATACATGTGAGCTGTCTCTCAGCGGGGGCAAGAAAAATGCATTGTAAAAATTCATGTTCTTTAAAAGTCACAATGAAAGGCCTTTAAAAAGTGCTATTTATACTTCAAATAATTTAGTTTCGTTTGAACAACTGTCATCCCATAGTTAGGTAAGTAAAGAGGAAGCAGATCACACAGCAAAAAGAAATTACAATCGAAAACAGTTTAGGATTTCGTAAAATGTCAGCCATACATGCATATCACAGAGTTATCTCTGGCAATAATTTTGATAATTCTGTCCGCTTCGATTCGCTAAAACTAATTCCATGTTTGGTTTATTTCAACACGTTACGCAACGTTTCAACGTAAATCGAGAAATCATTATATATAAAATAAACTTTTACAAATCAGCTTCTGTAAAAATAGAGAAAGCGCTAAAAGTCGAGGTAAAGGCTTGCGAAAGTTTCTATAAAAAGATTACATCCTTACTGCATTCAAGATTACACAAGCTTCTCGTAAATCGCGAAATTTAACATAGTAGATAACTTCGATCCAAAAGAAATCGATCAGATCATCTGCAAACGAACAAAATAACTGACTTTCTTTCAGAGATGTTGAAATGATGAGAGCGCCATTTGTTTGTTTTCATCGAATTCGCTTACCTGCTGCAAAGTGTAGCGGAGATGACTTTCTGCCGGCTGTATCTCGGAGATTTACATTGGAATTGATGTTAACTATTCTTCTGACTTTTGTTACGTCACCATTTCTACAAGCCTCGAACAATTCTCTTCCCCCTTCGCTAGATTCCGTATCAAAGCTGTGACTGCTGTGAAGAGGCTTTCTTGTCGCCATATTGGCTTGTTAGCCGCAAAGCACAATTATGCAAATGACGTCACTATGTTCTAAGATGCCGCTTTTGAATGGGTTAATAAAATTTTCTCAGTCCAAAGGGGTCTCCTTTGGACTGAGAATCTGATGGTTTTCCCAGGGATCAATTCAACACCAGTCATTGCATGGACATTCAAAAGAGTTGTTGAAGAGGATTTCTGCAAACACAAGTTGAGGAAATTTTTATTGGAAATCAGTTCAGATTTTGTGGAAGTTATATTAATACTTTACTTAAGATGTACCTCAAAAGTCATTAGACAGATGTTTTAAAAATAAATAACAGATGCAAGCTTGATTAAACAATTTCAATGAAAATTACAAATAATCATCTTATTCACTTTTTTGATGTCCCATACTGCTGGGCTATGGGTCCCTCAGCTAAAGCAAGAACCAACTTTAAGATTTTAGACACAGAATTTAAGGGCCAAAATAAATCACTGAAACTTTGTGAATGAAAATAATAACTAAAAACTCTGAAATAAAAATTTTCTCTCACTCTACTTTCAGAGATTCAACTTAATGTTCCCTTCTCCTAAATCAATAATTTCAGCTTTCCTTTCATATAGTTGTATGATTTTTCAAAGTCTGTAGTTTATCTCTTACATCTTCATGGTCTCTGTCACTGTGTCAAGACCTGATGCGTTACCTTCATTATGCACACTCCGGTGTTGTCAGCAGCCTTTCACAAGCAAGAGAATGCATCTAATGGCCTGGCATGAGTAGTGAGATCCAACAGTTCATTGGTGTTTGCAGATCCTATGACTAGAGACAGCCTAAAGAGACGCTGATCTCCCATATAGTCCCAGATAGACCTTGGGCTAATGTTAGAATTGACCTGTTCAGTTACAGGAGTTGTAACTACATCATCTGTGTGGATTACTACTCCTTGTTTTGGGAAATTGATCTTCTTGAGGACATGTGGTCAGGAACAGTGATCCAGAAGTTAAAGACCCAATTTGCTAGGCACAGAGATGTGCATGTCAGACAACAGCTCACAGTTTATTTCGCATGAATTTAAGGAGTTCAGTCATCCGTGGAGTTTCACTCTTGTGACAAGCTCCCTGACATACCCTCAGAGTAAGGGGAAAGTTGAGGCAGCTATCAAGTTGGCAAAGGCAGTTATCAAGAAATCTAGAAAGGCCAAGACAGATCCTTATCTTGCACTTCTCAAATACAGGAACACACCCAGTCAGGGAATGGACAATAGCTCAGTGGTACAACTCATGAGCAGACAGACAAGAACCCAAGTCCCTACCTTACCACGGCTCCTTAGACCAGTAGTTGATCATAATGTCCACGACAAGCTGCTAATCAACAAGGAACATCAAGCGAGTAATTACCACAAAGGAGCCAAAGATATTGAAGAGCTTAAAAGTGGAGATACAGTGCATCTAATTCCTCTTCAAAGTCCATCTAATGAGGCTGTCAAAGTGAGAGTGGACAAACCTGTGGGAACTCAGTCTTATGAAGTGATTACTGAAGATAATGCCAGATATCGATAGAGCCGTTTTTTTTTTTAGGGGAAAAAGGATGCTATGTATGGTAGGCTAGGTAGCCTCGGTATCAGGGTGCACTGCTAGCCTTGTTATGATGTTTATGTAAGGAAGAATGACTTTCAAAATAAATGGTTATTTTGTTCTTGTGGTGAGTTGCTGTCTACTTACTGAAAAATCATACCATACCTTAGATTTTCTACCAGTGTTATCAGATGTTTGTATACATGTAGCTATTGTGTGTTTACATTTAGATTTTGATAAAATGTATCTATTCATAAAAATTTTATATTTCCCTCCTAATATTATAAGTTGTGAGTTGTAGTCACTAATTCATAGGTCATGTCTCTGTGTGCAAGTCAGTGTTATCTTTGTTATTTTTTGTTCTTTTGAGAGTGAGTGTGCAAGTTTGGTCTGCAATTAACTCTGACTGTTTAACAACTGCCTGGCTCTGCTACCCCCCATGGTTCCCAGGGAGCCTATACTCTCATGCCATTTCTTACTTTAAGCAATTATTAGCAATTTAAGTCAGAATGAGTACAAACAGGGATTGTTGGGACCATAATTATTTAAAAACAAAAGATACTATCAAATAAATAAAGCATTAACCTCATTTCTGCCTTTTCCGACAAAGAGCCTAAGGTTTGATAAATTATCCGAATGAAACTGTTATAAATAAGAAAAAATATCCCTCCGGCAGACAAATATTACAACATAAGGAGCATTATGAAACATTCCTGGTGTCTTCTTTTTATTTCAAGCAAAGAGCTCCTCTGATTAATAACTAAATGAAATTTAAAACTTTTGATCTAAAACTGTCTGGCTGGCTGTCTGAAACTCAGTTGAACTATTTAATGTATAACAGATATCTAATCTATAGATTAAACTATGTAATTCACGTAGTTATATCTCAGTTACATCGTAGTAAGTGTAATACTGTTATGTACCAATATTTGTGTATCATATTCTTCTCAAAGGAGATAATAACATATCATTACTGCTTTGGTTTCACTCAGGCAAAGCAACTCTGAAAATGCACTTAACTCAGGGACACAATTCCAGTCACTCTCCTATTTCCCTTTCATTTTGGTTGGCAAACTTAATAATCCTCAGCTATGAGGGAAAAGACAAGACCCACACAGACGTTGGTTTAACTGATGAGGATTTCCCATAAATAACTCTAGTTATCTCATTAGCTCAGTTTGATTTGTACAGCAGGTAATCTTTCATTGAGGAAGGAATAATTAATTTGTGTACTACTTTGGCATAGTAAGTATGAATTGGTTCTCTGATTTCATCCTCATCATCATCATCATCATCATCATCATCATCATCATCATCATCATCATCATCATCATCATCATCATCATCATCATCATCCCCATCATCCCCATCATCCCCATCATCAGCATTGTCATCATCATCTTTCAGCGAAGATGGAATTATTGAATTGTTTTCCTTTCTAGCAAAATTAGTGCTAATTGCTTCTCGGATGTAATGCCGGCACAAACTCTGAAGTGACCGAATTTCATTCTTGTATTCAAACAACTTGATTGCATTTTTTTCACAGACCATCAATTGGCCTTCACAGTTTATCTTTATTTGTCCAGAAGGTTTTACACCTGATGCAATAAGAAGTGCATTGCTCCCTTCTGTTGCTGACTCCAGCAATACAATTTCATTTTCTGTGGCAATGATTAGGTTTTGTCCATCATGAGCAAGTCCAGGTACATGTGAACCATCATTGCTTGCGATTCGTTTTTCTTCTCCATCAAGTACATAATATGTGATTTCCTCTTGCTTCTGGGTCTGTGCCTTCCCTTCAGTGCTAAATTCGGTCACTTTTGCAACTAATATTGCATCGGAAGAAATATCAAACCTTGCAACATCGAAATTCTGAGAACAGGAAAGCTGTAATATCTGATCTTCTACGCTTTCCTCTGTTGAGGGGATAATTTCTCTTGATTTCAGAACTTTAAAATTATCCCAGTCTATTAATACCTCGTAGAGATCTCCACCATTAAATGCTTCAGAGACAAGGAGATTCCTTCCTGGAGACAAAGCTATGGCTCCTGGATAATCCACGGGAAGATCTTCGGAATCAATTACAAATTTAACAGAGGCAGGTTTGCCATCTTCAAAGAAACAGATCTTTATGCAGCCACCGTGATGTGCCTCTGACGAACTTACAGCTAGGTGATTTCCTGGTAAAAACAGCACGTCACGGAAGTTTTCACCTAATTCATCGAATCTAGCTAAGACTTTTCCAGTGGAGGAATCCCAAACACATGCACCATCGTAGTTATAATTGAACGTTACAAACAAATTCAAAACTGGATTATAATCAACACCATCTGCTCTTGCTATACTCTCTGGGTATTTAATTTCAGAAACACAGTTGTTTGGGATAACTCTCATCTTCCAACTGGTAGCTTTACGGTGTGAAATATTGGTACTTAACCCTCAGGAGCACTCTGTGCCTCACTTTCCCAGCTACTGCAGGTCCCTTAATTGGTCACATGGGCAAAGACTAGGAAATATGGAATAAGGAACGCAAAATGAGGGATACGGAACAAAATGGCGTGGAACAGGATATGATTTCTACATTGCTTTCATTTTTGTCTATGTGTGACTGAAGGTCAAATAAATGATTGGAATGAAAGGGAAAAGACTTAGAAAATCCATGTGGTCATTATGACCGGACCTAAAATGGCAAAATGTTTTGAGTAGTTTCCTCTTCTCAGTAATCTAAGTTAGTAACTAACTTATTCAATGATTGTGGAAAATATTGATTTTGTACAACTTATTTCCTTTGGTGTCCTGTGAGCACCTGTTTGGGGAAAGGTCTACTCCAAAATATTGATGATATGAGAAAGTCAACTGGGTTGTAGTCCATTCATTTACCTTGTATTTCCCCAAGCTTAATTTCTAGAGCATAAGTGATTTAACAGTTGTGTGGTATTTAATGAACATGGCTTAGGGCAGACTAAAGGGATTAAGCATAATATGAGGGAAGGAAAAAGAATTTATGAAAGACTTAATTTTATTTGAGTACTGAAAATACAAAATAACACAGGAGGTAAAGTCATGTTTATAAAACAAGCTCAAAAACACTTCATTAAAACTGTCATAATGGTTATTGCTATGTGTGCTCAACACCAGGTCAAGAGGGCACCCCAAGATAACCATTTTTAATTTTCTCTCAGTTTTAAAACAATTATTTCTGTGCCTTTGTGGTAAGTGAAGAGAGTAATGTGACCCCTGCCAGCCATATGATTACTGGAAACAAGTAAAATAGTGTGTGTACAAAAAATAGCAGGGATCATTTCTGTGATGACCACATCAGTTGTTTGTTGCTTATCCCACTCTTAGGCACATCTCCACAAAATAATAGCCTGAAACAGACTAATTAAGAGTAATTTTTATTTTGAAAATGGTAGTTAATCTGTTTATTGGGAAAACAGATGTAGATACAGTATTTTAAATACATTTATGGTTCATTTAATTTTGTACAACAGGTAATCTTTCAGTAAAGATGAAATTTCTAAATTTTTTACTCTTTCAGCACAATTAGTGCCAATTGTTTCTCTGATATTATGTCGGCACAGTCTCTGCAGTGACTTGACTTCATTCTTGTATTCAAACAACTTGATGGTGTTTTTCTCACAGACCATCAATTGGCCTTCATGGTTTATCCTTATTTGTGAAGGTTTAACTCCTGATGCAATCACATGTGCATTGCTCCCTTCTGTTGCTGACTCCAACAACACAATTTCATCTCCATTTGCAATGATAAGATTTTGTCCATCGTGAACAAGTCCACCAAGACAATCGTGCGGTGAGATTCGTTTTTCTTCTCCATTAAGCACATAATATGTGATTTTCTCGTGACCCTGGATCTGAGCCTCCCCTTCAATGTGTAAATTCACTTTTGCAGCTAACAATTCGTAGAAAGAGTCGGATTCGAAGTGAGGTTGATGAAAGTTGCACTGTACAACACCGAAATCCTGAGAGCAAGAAAGTAGTTCTGTTGTCACATCTTCTTCGATAACCACGGTCCCTTCGTTTGGAAAAACAATTTCTCTTGATTTCAGAACTTTTGAATTAGCCCAATCAATGAAGATTTCGAAAAGATCTCCATAAATTTCCCCAGAGAGAAGAATATTCCCTCCTGGAGACAAAGCAATGGCTCCTGGTAGATCTAGGGGGAGATCTTTAGAATCGATCTCAAATTTATCAGACATAGATTTGTCTTCCTCAAAAGTACAGATTTCGATGGTACCTCCATGATTTGGGCACGAAGAGCTCATAGCAAGGCGATTTCCCGGTAAAAAGAGCAGGAAAGAGAGGATTTCATCGGAGTCTTCAAATCTGACAACAACTTGTCCATCACTGGGATCCCAAACTGATATACCATCTTCGAAACTAAACGTTGCATACAAATCCAAAGCTGGATTGTAATCAAAACCACAAACACATTTTGCAACATACTCTGGGATGTTTATTACAGAAACACAGTTATTTTGATTGACTTTCATGTTCTAGCAGGTACCCCCAAGTAACGATGTACAGTGGCCACCATAACGATGTGATCGTGGCAGCATCCGAGAGAACTAGGACCAAAATAAAGAAGGATGCACGGGGTCACACAAGTTAACAACCTCTCTTTACCGCGGTTACTTGCCTCTCCTATTCCATACGTGCATTGCTCATTTGAAACCCTTAAAGCCGCTTTTTCATCAGTGTTAATTTCTTTGCAGGTGTTTTTGCCCCTCGGGCGCGGGAATTTCGCGGGAATCGCGAAAACCGGACAAACGTGATTTAGTGTTGATACTGCGCACAATCCGGCCGGAGCTGAGAAGGTCGAGAAGGTCGAGAAGGTACCCATGAAGGCGTTCTCTGAAAGGGTTCGTACTCTAAAAAATTCAAAACCTAAAATTCGTGTAGGATCCAAGAAAAGAACTAAGATGAGTTCAGATACGTCTAAAGCTAGGAGCGAAGAGTTTCTTAGCGGGGTTGTTGAAGGTAAGAGCTTTTTTCTTGCTGCTAAATTGAATCCGAGACGAACGTAAAGGGCCGAACGAAAACCACCTTGTAGGAAATATTATCTTCTTCGAAAGCTTGCTTTTGTAAACATAACTTGATAACTCTTTTCCTTATCAACTTTTGACAGGTTTCTATGGAAGACCGTGGACACTTGAACAGCGCAAAGAGTTGTTTTTGAGGTAAATGATCTGCATTATCGGCCGTGACATTTGACTTAGCTCGGTTACAGAAGCTTACACAAAATAAACTTTTATTTAGACGCTACCTAGTTAACGACGAGTAACTTCGCTCTGTACAGCTGTGATAAATGTTCTAAGCATACTATTTTTGTAATCAGACTTCCGCGATTAAGTAGGAATGTTTGAGTTTAGGGAAATCATCTTCTTCAGCTCGATTTCAGGTTACACTCAAAGCACTTTCTTTGGAAGTAATTACATTTAATTGGTTTCAATGTAAGATATATTTTATATTACACGGTTTTATTTTCTGTCGCCCAAGGATGTAAAGTTATGACCATGGTCTGTCTCGTGTAACAGCTTGGAAAACTGTTGTGTAAACAAGGAATATTCATTTATTTTAATTTCACAACACTGAAACAATTTTATTTAAAATTGAATAATACCCTTTCAGTCAGAGGTTGTTTTATTTCTGACCAAGCCATATGTATAATCAAGTTTTGTCATCCAAAACCCTCAAATGTTTATTGTGGGGAAAATGAACAATTTTGTTGGGTTGTGTGCCTAAACCCTTTACACCCTCACATCAGTATGTATATTCTCCATACTGTTCTTTATACATGTCCTAAGGTTTTTACAAGGAGAATTTGTTTACCGATCAAAAGCTTCTTTCATTGATGGTCATTTCCTTTATTCTCATGACCTTAATGTGTGATTTAGTGGCAATATTGTCAAGAGAAATTAGATGCTAGTCATTCTGAGAGTTTAAAGGTTTTATACTTTATGAAAAAATAGATAATAACTAGAAACATACTTATCTGGTAGTAAAGGAAAAAAGGAGAAGAAAAAATACAAAATATAATGCAACTTTTTGCACCTTTCTAGGCTCTGAATTGCACTGTATGGTTTACAAACTAATGCACATGTCTTATTAAAAGTAGTCAATAGTTGGAAAGTGGAACAAATTTAATTTCAACAGATGTTTCCTTGCACTTGCTTTGTTTGATGTAAAAAAAAAGTGTTACAGATTGTGTGCATGTGTATGTGTGTCCTAGTTATGTTATTCATAAAACAAATGTGACCAGAGAAGCTACTCTGGATAAACAAAAAAATCTGGATGATGAAGGTCGGGATAATGGAGGTTTGATTGTTTTCTTTTGTTTTCTAGACGTAACACATGAGATAAATGAGGCCAATCTGCTTTTTGTTTGTTAGGATAAAGAAGCTGGGAATGAATACTTACTTGTATGCTCCCAAAGATGACCTCAAACACAGAGCACTGTGGAGAGACCTCTATAGTCCAGAAGAAACTGGTAAATTAGACTGAGTTCAGTGTCTCCTAATTAAGTAGTTATAGCAAATTGGTTTCCTTGGAGAGTACTTTCTTTCACTTACCTGAAAGTTCAACAGATAATATCATAAATTTATTACTAAGGCAGTGTTGTAGCTTAGAAATTAGGCTGCCAGCTAAAGTTTGAATTAGAAAACAACAGCAAGTGCATAACCTCAGAAGTGCTCATTGAGCTTTACTGAACAATTGCTTAGCTAAAATTTCTGCATTTACTGAAAAGTCCATTAGCTTCTAAACCTTTAAATTGCCAGTTCAACATTCTTCAAATAATTTATCTTATTTGTTCTTTATAATCATTCACAGAGAATTTAAAACAGCTTATTGTATCAGCAAAGGAATGTGGTATAACTCTCTACTATGCCTTGTCCCCTGGACTTGATATATTATTTTCAAGCTCAAGAGACGTACAGCTGCTCAAACGAAAAATGGATCAGGTACAATTAGTATTCTTTGTTGTTACTAGATCTCTGCAGAATACTTTTTTGTGTCACCGAAACAGTGATGGATGAAAAAGAAAAAAACAGAAAATTATTAAATAGTTAGTAAAATATATTCAGGGGTGTTGGACTTAAATTATAGTATTTCACTGTTTAGTGTCCTTTAGAGGTTTTAGTCTTATCTAGATTTTGTTATCCCCAGGATCAATTGCAAGTTCTGTCATTTACCGTATTTACCTGTGTACAAGTCGACGAAGTTGAAAGTTTTTTTATCTCAGATTTTGACCCATGTATAAGTCGAGAGTGATTTTTTGGACCGATTTTTAGGCAGTAAAAGGTCAACCTATACACAGGTAAATACGGTAAGTATATTTTAAGTTGGTAAAAGCCATCCAGGGATAGAGAAGTTCTGGAAGGTTGTTTCTTTTGCTCATACAGCATCAGAATCACTAGGTGCTAGTGTTGGTATTCCTCATGACTTTCTCTTGGATGCACATGAGTAGCCCTTTCAAGTACCCTCCAAAGAAGAGGTTTATCTTGAGTTCCAATGATTGTAAGCTGCATATTTGCAAGCTTGAGCTTCCTAGAGAATACAGGCTCAAAACTGAAAACAAGTTAATTGTACCATTTGCTCTTCTCTTTTCAGGTGCAGAAGCTTGGTTGCACAGCATTTGCTCTGTTATTTGATGACATTGATCCACAGTTACATGGTGCTGATCTTGATGCATTTAGTTCATTTGGAGATGCTCAGGTGGAAATCACAAATAATGTGTACAAACACTTGGGATGCCCAAGCTTTCTGTTTTGTCCAACAGGTACAGTAAATCTCTGATCCACTTCAGATATAAGTGCAGGATTTCTTTTGTTTGTTGTATTTAACAACAATATGAATTAGTAGCAACAAGTTGTTATACCAGATAAGTAACTTTTTCATGGCAGAATTGTACAATCTTCAGGCCAATAAATCTTTGAGACACTTAAACCAAACCTTGTCCTCTTAAAGAAGTTTAGTGCATCTTACCAATACAGTGTATGTAATGACCTTCCCTTTCCTACACTCCCTCCCCACGTCCTTTCCTTTATTACCTCCCTTACCCCACTCTAGAGAAAAAGTTGGTGAAGATGTAAGGGGAATTTGTGCTATCTGCAAGTTTTGAGGGTGTTCAGAAATTGTAACCATGGTTTTGGAATGATGCTGTTTTTTTTTCCTTGTGTAGAATATTGTGGCACAAGAGCCATTCCATCTGTAGAGACATCTGACTACCTTATCACACTGGGAAACAAACTGAACCCAAAGATAAACATTATGTGGACAGGTGACCAATTTTATTTTGTTACTTTTCTTATTTTGTGGCTTTCATTTGTCTTTTGATTTATTATTGCTGAATGCTGGTTTTGTTGTCAACATGTCCTGTTCCATTTAGCAGTGTTGGTGAGGAACAAATCCTATCCTGATTCTTCTATGCTTGGTTAAAGGTACAGTTGCATCTTAGTTTTTCCTTTCCTGCCAGCCAGCCAGCTTTTCAAGATTTTCTAAATTGTCTCCAAATTTGTTCATGGACTCATGTGTAATGTTTTTAATCTTTCAGTTTAAAGTTCTTCTGATCATGGTGATCCGAAGAAGTTTGAACTTAGTTAACACAGAACAAAAGTCCTCCTTTAAACAAACTAAAGAAAGAGCTCAAGCTAAAAAGCATAAACAAATTAGCCAACTCAAAAGAAATTTTGGCCCAACCAAAAAATTAACAATTCTAAACAACAATATGCTTGCAGGATTATAGCCTGTATTTTACTGATTTTTTTAATGTTGTGTGTTTTTATAGACCAAAGTTTTTGAATGGCTCAGTAAAAATGAAAAAAAACATGAATGGAAAATGTAATATTTGCCATACAAGCATTTACCTAAGTATAGGTGAATGAAGGGGTTTAATCCTACAAGCATTTGCATGTGTTTCTTAAATGGAGCACAGTGGATAACACTGCATATTCCAGGTTTGGTTGGCATTTTGCAGTCAGGCAAATTATGAACCCACACTTAAGACAAACATTAAAAAAACAAAACAAAACAAAAAAAAAGGGAAAAAAAAAAACAAGATGCAGAGAGTAAAAAATCAAATTTAACATCTCTGTAGAATCTTGATATCAATTGAATGATATTAAGTTTTGGTGCAGGATCATGATATGAAATATATTAGTAAACTTGTCAAAATCTTCACTCGCTGTAATGCTATTAAGGGAATAAACAGATTTAATAAACTCAGGGAAGAATCTTGAACTACATCATTCCTTGCTTGCCACGTGAATGTGTTGATTGATGTTCTTTGCAGTCAGTGTGCATGTATTTGATCTCTTCTGCATGTTTTAAATTGTTTTAATGGATGTACCTTCCTGCAAAGAACAATCAACAGTGATGAGAAGGATTTCTTGCAAAATTTAAGCTGGTTTTCCTTTGTTTATGAAAAAAAGACCACCCCTGATCAACTGAACCTCATTTGTGAAACTTCAGCTACAGTGAAATCTGACCTTTCAGACTTAAACTGCAGTGTTGGTCATTAGGAAAGATTCTTGAAAAATTATCAGCAAACCTACCATAGATTGGTTAGATTTGTAAACAAAGGATGATATGTTTTAAATATTGTGAGCAATCCAGCACATAATTCTATTTTCATTTTTTGTTCTTTTCAAGTATTGGGAAGTATACAAGTTTTTATGATTTGTTTATACTTTTGCTACAAACTAAAAAATTGAATTTCGCCTGAATTTGGCAAAGTAACTTGTATTGAGAGAGAATTTTTGGTGAATATTGAATTTATAGAACTATTCAACATAACAGTGAACTTTGTCATTTCCAATCAAAAAGGGAAAGCAACACTTGAAAATAGAATTATTGTTTTATGTTACATGGCCATAGTGTTGTCAAAGCATTTTCTGGCACTCTTGAGTACTAAGATTAAACTATTACATACAAAGAAAATAAGAGAATCAGACAAAGGCCAAACTGTATTGACTTGTGCCAGTAGACTAGTGTACATAATGGTCCTGTAACATTTTGTGCCTTTTTGTCCTGTATGTGTGTCGTTTTTGTGTTTGTTGAGTTGGTTATGTAGTTGGTTTTGAAGAAGTATGTGAGTCTTTTTGTATGTTGTGTGTATTGATGTGATAACCCCACTCTCATGGAAAGCAAATCAACTTTACAAATTCCCATATCAGCTGAGTGAAAGTTTTGTCTTTGGTCTCCATTGGTTTATTATCGTTAAAAATTGGTGCCAATCCATGTTCATGAAACTTCTGTTAAAGTAACTCTCAGGTGTGGCTGGGTGCAATGTCTTTTACCAAACTTTGAATATGTTTCTAGACCTTTATAATTGTCAACTCTGATTCTGAAAGGTATGGTTCAATTTCAATGAAGAATGCTCACTCTAACTAAAGATAAAGTTTGTGTGATTTTGGCTTGTTTTAAATTGACTTTGTTTGATTTAAACTTTGGGAAGAAATCTAATTTTAAAAAAAAACATGAAAAGGTGAAGAAAGTTGAAAGAAAAAAGCAGAGTGGGTTCTTACTTCATTGGATTTATGCCTTACTTTCAAAAAGGTTTTTCAAATTATGCTATTGCATGAATTAAATGAGTTGGTTAGTTTAAATTTTGAACAACAGAAAAAAAATTTTTTCCTTTGAAAGTATAGTGGATTATTAAAAAATGCTGGCTTTGGGAAAGAAAGACTAGACGTGCCTGTATGTAGCAGCCTACATGTGTGTCTGTGTTCTGTGTCAAGGCACTCAACATGGCATAGGTCTTACAATGTTGCTTCAATCATTTTAGGTCCCAAGGTAGTCTCAAAAGTGATCAGCACTCAAACTATTGAAACACTGACAAATGTGCTGAAGCGCAGACCTGTCATATGGGACAATATTCATGCAAATGACTATGACCAGCGTCGAGTCTTCTTGGGACCTTATGATGGAAGGCCAGTAGAGCTAATCCCCATGCTCAATGGAGTACTGACCAATCCTAACTGTGAGTTTGAAAGTAACTTTATTGCTGTCCACACTCTTTCTTCATGGTTGAAAGATTCCTCACTTAGCACTGCTGAGGAACCTATGAGTATTGATTCAAAGGCAGAGAAGTCAAGTAACTCTAGTGAGCCTATGGAGGAAGATCTTCTTGCCAGCATAGAGAGTGAAGGAAATGAAAACACCAATAAAGAAACTGATCAAGGCACAGCTGAAGAAAATAGTTCTCCAGAAACAGATAGTGAAAGTGTCAAGGTAGAGGGAGCTATGGAAACAGAGAGTGGTACATCGCTAAGTGAAGCTAAGAGCACCACCAGTCGCATTGCTTATAACCCCCAATCTGCTCTGCGAGAGGCTGTGTCTGCTTGGCTAGAGGAATTCTCTAAGGTAAAAGCTGCTACTTCCAGAACCTATGCAAAAAGTGGTGCCTACAGTATGACGCCAGAGTCCATGGCAGTTCAGGTGCAAGCCCCTATGGTAGCTCAAGCTACATCAACTACAAGTGCTACTTCTCCTGTTTGTTCACCCATAGTGAATGCCTCACCAATAAAGGTTGCAAAGGAAAATAGTAGGAAAAAGCTGGCCACTTCTCCTTCCCCAGGTATGAAACATTAGACCATCTAGAATCTTAAAAAGGATTATGGGTATTGAGGTATTCTTACTAGTATTCACAGTTATGAGAGGTCAGGAAAAGTTAAGGAAAATTTTTTTAAGGTCATGGAAAAGTCAGTCAACGTTGTGTTAATTTGAGAAAATTAGTTTTGTTTGTAAAACTATCTGGCAAATCAAGATTATACAACCCATGATTTAATGTCATAAAAGGCTTGAAGAAGCTTTTCAAATTAAACTTGACATCAATGATGCTTGTCTTCAGTAAAGAAGGCAACAATTTTTTGAAGGGAATATCTCTTTTACTATTTTTAAATCAAGGTTTTTCTTTAATCGTTTAACCTGCACTCCAAATATATGCATTTAATTATCTTTGTAATTAAATGGCAGAAACTAAGATTGAAGAAGTGGTAAAGAAGGAGCAAGAGATGCCAATGGAGGTGATGGAAGTAAAAGAGAAACCTGCAATAACACCACTGAGTGTTGAGGATCTACTGTTGTTGGTAGATTTATTCTACCTGCCATACAATCATGGTCAAAAGGCTATGCAGATTATTGCTGATTTTAAATGGCTTAAGTTCAACGCAATAAAAGAGGATTCACAAGAGTTTATGGAGCTTACTGAGCAAGAACAGAAATATAAGGTATGTATTAACCACTTAACTCCTTAAGGTGAATAACATGAAACCTTTTCCCAAATGATATCTATACATTATCTAAAAAAGAAATAGTACTCAAAATTATTATGTAGAAGTTGTTGTCTTGATTCAACACCAAATTCACCTACTGTAAAAACCCGCAGATAAGCTGCACCCACAGACAAGCTGCACCTTGAATTTAGCAGCTCAAATTTCAGAAAAAAAGTTTTTTGAAAGAAATCAAAAGAAATCCAAAGTTGAGTCTTGAGAAGTCTTCTTCATCCACTGTTCATTGAACATAAACTCACTATTAACATTGCAACGGAAAATACTTC
Organism: Pocillopora damicornis; assembly: GCF_964200805.1. NCBI lineage: Eukaryota > Metazoa > Cnidaria > Anthozoa > Scleractinia > Pocilloporidae > Pocillopora > Pocillopora damicornis. The sequence goes on from NC_142671.1 coordinate 19,058,347, forward strand.
AAAGTTTTACCCGTAATTTTTAGCACTTTAATATAATGAACATCATTTCTACCAACTTTGACATGTGATTGATCTTTTTCTGGTATTTGTTGACAAGAATTTCTTCATTCAACACAGTTTTTCCATAGATTTTTGCATAACAACAAGAACATGAGCAGAACATTCGAAGCTCAGTAACCAGGCATTAGATTGGACGTGAAAATGTCAACATTCACAACACCTTTTTCAAATATTCCTGCAGATAAGCCTGACCCCCAATTTCTAACAACGATTTTTGGAAAAAAGGTGCTGCTTATCTGTAGGTTTTTATGGTAACTTATTTACAAGGATATTTTAAGCAGCCAGAGGGTAGAATTAACAATCGTATCTTAGGATTGGGAGTTACAGGGTTTACAAGGATTGTAGAGATAGCAGAGCACAACAGTAGTGATGAAATTTTTGGTGAAATATTCAATGTGATTACAAACATATACGCTAATCTGAGCTGTTGAACGTTCTGTCCAGTGAGATGACGAACACAGAAACAAACATCTTTACTGCTAAGTTCTTCTGTTGCTACATTTCAGTTATCGGAATGGACTGAGAGAGCTGAAAAGTTCCACGAAATCTGCCGATCAGTGGGAGAGATGTTTGTAAGATTAACAGAAACCTCCAACAGAGCATTGCTGTATGATCTCTATCCATATGTATGGGATGTCAAGGAAGTCCTACAGTTACTAGACACATTTGTGAACTGGTTAAGTACAAAGAATAAGAGGAAGAAACAAAAGGGACAGAGCTTTTTCCCTGAGGACCCTGAACCATGGGTGTTTAGAGGAGGTCTGTGTGGAGAGCTGCAGGTATGGTGCACATTTTGAACGGGGAAAAAGAAGTGCATCTAATTACTGATTCCTATTTTAATAATTGTTAGAAAAAAACCTTACTATGAAAGTGAAAATCAGTGCACAGTTATTCAAAGAGTAGATATAGCTATTGAACAGATTAATAGCTATCTAGTGGATAAATGTTAACAAAGTGCACAGTACAATCAACTGGATAAAGATTTATCCAATGGATGGTGCTATCCACCTTTTGAAAAACTAGGTCCAAACTTTAGTTAGATTTCAGTTGTACAGTAGTACAAGGTTTTAACCATATTTGTTTTAACTACATTTCTTTGTGTGAAGAGGAAGGATTCGTGATGTGTTGCAGCCCTTTTTAAAATCTACAGTAAGCTGACAGTTCAACAGGATTGGAGCACATAATGTACTTTTATCACCTCTCTTCCCTATGTATGACTTGCACATTGAAGACTCGTACCCAAAACAATTATTGTTCAAGTGAATTGCTCAAACTGTCATGGCATATTGTGTCAATAGAGACTGTTACCAATTGATGGAGGACATGAAGTGTTTAACTTGAGGGCTCCAGAAATTCCTACCACCTGTATCTACACCATCAGACCATATCAAGCAGATGATGAGGTACATGATTGTATGGACATTTCTCAGTGAAACAAATCTCTTCTTTTCCTTAGCCCTTTACACACTGACATCAGCATGCATGTTCCATGCTGTTCTTTATACATTTTCTAAGGTGCTGAAAAGGAAAATTTGTTTAATGATCAAGAGCTTTTTAAGTCATTTCTTCCATTCTCATGACCTTGATGTTTGAAATTAGCTGCTTGTCACTCTTAGCGGTTGGAGGATTAATGTTACAAGCAACATTTGATTTGTGGAGCTTCCACAAGGGTTTTGTGCAGGGTGGAGAAGTGTTGTTGATATTAGATACTCATGTGTTAAAAGAACAACCAACATATATTTTTTAAAATTTTTTTACAACAAAACAGAATGATGGTGCAATTTGTTGCATTTGATTTTTCTTACCAGAAATCCTTGTATGAAATTTGTGTGTCCACATGTGATGACTGGGGAGATGGCCATGACTTATTTCCTGACAAACAATTCAATATGGCAGGAGACAGGTCAGTAATTTATAGCAGTAATGTGGTTTTTCTATTTTTGTGTATGTGTGGTTCTCTTGATAGAAGGTATATCTACAGTTTCTTTCCCCCCGTACTCTCGAAGCCATGCCATCATCCCCTAGATTTGCTCTCTCTCAGTAGTTTAGTGTGTAACTTCACATATCTCTAACTGTGCTAACTTACAAGAACTCCTCTGTGAGATGTTGAGGTTGCCAGGTCTTTACGTAAAGATGAAAAGAGAGTGCCAGCTCCTTTGTGTATTACCATCAAGCAGAGGCTTTGTACTGGATAAACTTTTGACATCTATTTGGGATTTAAGGCTAGACAAACTTCAAACCTGAAAAATGGTAAATGTCCTTAGCATCTGCCAAAAGTTTTTTTCCCATCTCTCTCACTCTCTCTCCCTATCTCTCTCTTCTTTATAGAAATAATTTTTTTTGTTAAAATAAATTTGATATTCAGTGTGCCTAGGGGAGACAAAACATTGCTTGCTTGCTTGCTTGCTCGCTTGCTCGCTTGCTCGCTTGCTCGCTTGCTCGCTTGCTCGCTTGCTCACTCGCCTGCTCGCTTGCTTGCTCACTCGCTTGTTTGTTTGTTTGTTTATCACCTTTGGAAGCAACATAACAATTTATCTTACTATTTAAATGTCCTTTTTTCAGGTTTGTTGGTCCATATCTGAAGATCTGTCCTGAACATGTGTTTGTAGTGGAAGATGGTGATGGCATTTGTGGTTATGCAGTAGCAGCTCCTGATTCCAAACACTTTTATGAGCAGTTCAAAAAACACTGGCTTCCAGAGGTATGTAAAAATTGGACTGCTCACTTGACTTGCCCATTAATGATAAAATTAAGTAAGCTTTGCAGTATTTGTAAAGTTTGGATTGTGTTGTCTTACATTTTCAAGCTTGCCATTTTCAATCCATGTTAGTTTTCCACCTCTTTTTCCATTCTTGTTCAGTCATGCACTCCAACTAAACTGGTATTGTGTTTGTATCCTTTCTGTTACATTTAGTTGTGCACAGCACTAGAAGTAACTTGAATTTTGGGATAAGACCACAATGACATCAGAATTCAGAAGTAAATTTCCATCAATGAATACATGTGCACACTAGTTAATCATTGCCTTGAAAGCAGAGTTACTTTACAGCTTTGAAAACTGAAATGTACAGTTGTGAAGGAAACACTTTTCCTTTAGCTATTTGATTTGTTATTCACTGCTTCTTACATGTATGTTAGTCTTCATGTCATGCATCCTGGGTAGGTAAATATGTTATTGCCTGGGAGTGGCATGACAGTGTGACTTCTTACATCATACACCACATATGGAAACTACTTTAATTGAATTACCTTTGACTGAGTTGGCTGTCGGGTACTTTGTAACTGCTATCACTCTCCCTTCTCCACTTCAGTCTCTCAAATAATTGATTTCTCAGGTTTGCAAGAAGTACAAGATGCCAGTTGGGAATTCACCAGAATGGACATATGCTGAACAACTTGCCAATAGCTTGCACAATCCAAAAATATTCCTTCCTGAAGATGTGTGTTTAAAGTTTGGTGCTCATGTACAGATCCATCTTCTTCCCAGAGCACAGGTACAAAGTTACTTCATATTTGAAGGGAATCTTAAGAGTGATAGTTATTTTAGTTGACATTAAAAAAAAAAAGAGCTCTTCATGCATCAGTGAAAAGGGATAGGTGGTTAACCACGGAGACAAAGAATACAGATTTCAAAAGCTAGTTAGCAGTGCCATCTGCCATCTGTCTAACTTGCTAGTACTCTAATGCTGGAAATTACATTTCTGAGCTTCTAAATTTCAAGTTTTTGCCAGGGAAGCATGCCCCCAGACCCCTCTAGGGGAAAAGGACCTCACAACCCCCATTCCAGAAACAACCACCCATTTCACAATTGGAAACTGTTTGAGGAACAGGTCATTGAAACCCCACACACCTAATAAGTTCACCATGGTAACACCTCTACCTCCTTTTTTTTTTTTTCTTTTTTTCTGCTAAGGGTGTTTTTCTACTATTTCCTTCTGATAGGATCTTGGTCTTGGAAAGCGGTTGTTAGCTTGTGTTCTTTCTGCACTCAAGGCTGAAGACTGTACTGGTGTGCACTGCGAGATAGCAACCACAAACAACAATGCTCTGGACTTCTACACCAAATTAGGATTCTATGCTATTCCCCTCAAGGATCCAGCTCCTCCTGACATGCTTATCTTTGGTAGAACATTTTAACAAGATTTGTTTCGTAATTGGATTTATCATTGTGTTCTTCTTCTGTGGAAAAGTGGTGTTCTTTGTATTGATACTTTGGGGTAGTGAGTTTGCAGGACTAACCAAGATCCCTTGTAGTTTTATGTCTCCTAAATGTAGATGATGTTACAAAAAGTTAAATACCTCAAGTTTTGGTTGTCATGAACTCTAAGGTTTAAATTGATGAAAATAGTTTTGTGTTGTATAGTGTATAGCCATGGCAACTGTATCATAGAGAAAAATATCCAAATAGTGTATGAAAATTGATTGGCCAGAGTTCAAGCTGGTCAGTGCTATTCGTGACTTATGTGGGAAAGAAATTTTGAACAAATTTCATTTTTTTATGCAAGATACAAAGTATTTAATGAATCAAAATAAGGTTGATGTGGCCTTTGCTTTTACACATTTTGAGTGAACCCTTTTACTCCCAAGATCACATTAGTTGTTCTCCTTACTGTCTGCCATACAATTCTTGTGATTTTAGTTCTGAGAATTTGGTATAGGATTAGCCAACAATTCCCTAACTGAAATTTTTCTCTATTCCCAACACTTGTCTGCTTGATATTGTATTGATGTTGTAAGGAGAAATTCTGTCTTGGTCACTCATGGGAGTTAAAGGGTTAACTGACAGTTACGTGTAGGATGCAAGGATAGACTAAGAGATAAGGAACTAGAAATTTCACCTTACTCCTAGCTCAATATTCCCATATAAGTTGTCGTGGGAAGCAACTTTTGTTTCAGAACCCTTACGGAGTATAGAGATTGTTGATGAAAATATATCCTCGGCTTTTTTAAGTCATATAGTTTTAGGGACTTGGTGTCCAAACTTAAGCCTAATTCTTCGACATCTTCCGTGACGTAGTTAAAAAAATCTGGGTTAAATGTCGATTAATTTAGTGTACCAGCTGTTGATCTTTCTAACAAAAGCACAAACCAAATCTAGAACGGCACAGATCGTTTATTTGTGTCATGAGAAAAAATACACTAAAAAAAGAAAATATTTGGTTAAATGTCTAACTTTGCTTTTGTGAAAGTTAGCAAATGGTTTTCTGTCACCCTTTGCTTTTTTCAAAAGCACTGTTTGGAGTCAATTACAGATAAGGAGTTGAAGGAGTTACCTCGCGGTCAGCGTATACTCATTCCTTTTTGCGAATGTTTTCACTTCTCTGCTGTTTTGCTACTTTGTGTCTGCCTTTGTGAAAGCGTCTTTACGAGTTACCTCTTGAAATATCGTGAAGTAACTCTTTCGACTTAGCCCCTTATCTAAGCGCTCTTGGGGTCGTCACACAGTTCTTCCTCCCCTTGTGGGGAGGAACGACTTCGTGACGGGCTCAAGAATGTCTACATTAGTTTAGACTAATAATGTCCCTTCTGTACTTTGTCGACGAGTGTTGAGAGAAAATTTGAAAGACTTAATACCTCTACAACAAGTGGCGAGCCTTGTTGTTGTTCTAATAGTACTTGCGTCTTGTTGAGGCTCGTTCTAAAAGAACGCGCTGAGTCAATCTCCTTTCCAGGGTCACTTTTCTACTCGCCCTTGGGTTGGGGGATTGAAAGAGCCTGGGAAGGAGGTTGCGCGTCGCACCTCCTGGATGTTGGGAGGGAATTTAGTTTTATGTCAGCAAGGACTGCAAAAAAACTGTTATTGCGTCAGTGATACCATCGATGAAATACTATTTTACCTTAAGGTGTAAAACTCTATGCGAATGGCTGATGAACAGAATAAAGATCGTTTTCAATTGACAGCGCCTGATATATTTTTTTTGGTTTACCCTATTACTCTGTTTGTTCTTAGGAAGGTTCATCATGTACACAGCGAAAATGAAAGTCAATTTTTTTTCTCCATAATTTCGAAGATATCAGAAAGTAAAATAATTTCTTCGAGGATTTGGTGACGCCCGTAATGAATATGTTTTTAATGTATTTCCTTATATATTTATGTATTTGTTTGTTTCCATGTATCATCCTCGAAGACCTCTGCCATTACCAACGTTCTTTGCCATCCCTTTTAAAAAATCTAAAAGATCACGCAATCAATTTGATGTCAAACTGCCTTTAATAGAAACTGAAAACACTGGCAACGAGTCGCTGTGTGAGAGGAATAATATGCCCGATAGGTAAAACTAGTAAAACTTAGTACCAAACGTTTCGTCTCACCAAAAGAAGGTTTCTAAAGTTTCATTATTTAAAAGTGTCTGTTACTCGATCAGCTACTCTAGTCCGTGATTTGATAAAAAGCTAATTACTAAAAACCAAAGAGGAACGTTTTTAAGTCTAGAATGCAAAATATCAACTCCTTTACGGAGCGTTCAGTCAATCAATTTCCTCGACTATAGAACTGTATCTATTGGGGGTTGGCCTTGCACCCGAAGGTCCACCGCAGTAGTTGTTTTCCCGCCCTTGTTCCGGGGTCTCCTGTCCTTGTACCTTGGACATGACTGGTGAACACACTTGCTGTAGATCTCTTTGCTTTTCTTCATACTCCTCTTTTTCAGCTTCTTGATTGCGTTGCAACCAAGCAATCACTTCTTGTGCCTTGTCCTTCGCTATCTTCTTATCTATAGGATCAAGCTTGTGATCATTTTTCGGATCTTCTACAGCTTGTTTGACTTGGTGCGCATAGCCCTCCAGGTTGTTTTTTGCATTTACCTTGTCGCGTTTCTTCTCGTCTTCTTCCTTGTACTGCTCCGCTTCAGCCACCATGCGATCGATGTCCGTTTTGGACAGCCTTCCCTTGTCGTTGGTGATAGTGATGTTGTTGCTCTTCCCAGTGCTCTGATCCTTGGCGGAAACAGTTAAGATCCCGTCGGCATCAACATCGAAGGAGACCTCGATCCTGGGCACACCTCGTGGTGCAGGGGGGATTCCTTTCAGATCAAATCGTCCCAGTAGATTGTTGTCTTTGGTGAAGGCACGCTCTCCTTCAAACACCTGGATGGTAACGGCTGTTTGATTGTCTGAGTAAGTTGAGAACTCTTCCTTAGAAACTTGCGCTGGAATCTTTGTATTGCGTTGAACTATAGTGGTCATTACCCCACCGGCGGTTTCAATCCCGAGACTTAAGGGTGCAACGTCGAGCAGCAGGATATCACTGAGTTCGGAACTTCTGTTTCCGGACAAGACCGCTGCCTGGATAGCGGCACCATACGCCACGGCCTCGTCAGGGTTGATTGATTTGTTCAGCTGTTTTCCTTCGAAGAATTCTTCTAACAGACTCTGAATCTTTGGGATTCTTGTAGATCCTCCAACGAGAACTACGTCATGCACTTTGCGTTTGTTAAGCTTCGCATCTTTAAGGGCAGTTTCCACTGGGTCGAGGCATGAGCGGAACAGATCCATACAGAGCTCTTCAAATTTGGCACGGGTTATTCTGGAGTAGAAATCAATTCCCTCGAACAGTGAATCGATCTCTATATTAGCTTGGGTTGCAGACGACAGAGTTTTCTTGGCTCTTTCGCATGCGGTCCTCAGGCGACGCAAGGATTTCGGGTTGGTCTTGAGATCCTTCTTGTTTTTCTGCTTGAAATCTGACACAAAATAGTCCACCATGCGGTTGTCGAAATCTTCTCCACCAAGATGTGTGTTGCCAGCTGTGGAGAGAACCTGGAAGAAGGAACCTTCGTCGATAGTTAGCACAGAGACGTCAAAGGTCCCTCCACCAAGGTCGAAAATCAACACGTTCTTTTCGCCGCTGAGGTTTTTCTCCAAACCGTACGCGAGGGCGGCGGCAGTGGGCTCATTAATGATTCTCTTGACATTCAGCCCTGCTATTGTTCCAGCATCTTTGGTGGCCTGTCGCTGTGAATCGTTGAAGTATGCTGGTACTGTGACAACAGCATCATGAACGGTCTGGCCCAGGTAAGCTTCGGCTATCTCTTTCATCTTGGTTAGGACCATGGCACTGATTTCCTCCGGCGTAAAATTTTTCGCCGCGCCTTTATACTGCACGCGGATTTTGGGTTTCCCATTCTCGCTGACTACTTCGAAGGGCCAATTTTTTCTGTCGGATTGAACCAGGGGGTCGTTGAATTTCCTACCAATAAGTCTCTTGGCGTCAAAGATTGTATTGTTTGGGTTAAGAGTTGCTTGATTCTTGGCCGCATCTCCTATCAAGCGCTCCGTTTCATTGAAGGCGACATAGCTCGGGGTCGTTCGGTTTCCTTGATCGTTGGCGATAATCTCAACTTTACCGTGTTGAAATACTCCAACGCAGGAGTAAGTTGTTCCAAGGTCGATACCAATCGGGAGAGCCAACTCGTCTGACATCTTCTCTAGTTTCTAATGATTTTTTTCAAGTCTTAGTTATTGCCGAGTTTTTTCAGTATCGACAAAATTTGAACCTCGTCACAAAACGATCTCCGATTTATATCACTGATCCGAAAAAACCGTGCATAAGTTTCCTAAAATAAATAAATCATTTTGCCTGCGTCATTTTTTGGATAACAGCCAAATAAATTTATTTTGTTTTTGGTTAATTAACAATCAGTGGTCGGGATAATTTTCTTATTTTAACAAAGCACTCGACGATGCTAAAGTCATTCCGTTTTCGGTCTCCGTTTCAGTTCCTGCGCGAGCGCACATGGTTTGCTTTAGCCATGAGAGAAGAACTTTGCTTATTTCCCATTAAGGTGGAGTTATGGATTGTATGAATATAAGTAAAAATTAAAGGAGTCTTTTCTGCCGAATTTCTCCCAATTTTTTCTCTCGCTCCAGCCTCCCTCCTCATCTCGATTGGCGTGGGTGGCTACGTGGTGTATGATAAGCCACGTATGTACCTAAACCAACATGGCCGCAGCGAAGTCAACTCTCTTAGTTTTAGGGATACTGGTTCATATCATCTATCTTGCGTCCATATTCGATATTTATTTTACTTCTCCCCTAGTTCATGGCATGACCCCTTACCAATCGACTCTAAAGGCGCCCGCAAAGAGGTTGGTTTTATTTGTTGCCGACGGATTACGAGCAGACAAATTTTATGAACTTGATGAACGCGGAAAAACTCGCGCACCATATTTAAGAGATTTGATCGAAACAAAAGCCAGTTGGGGTGTTTCTCACACACGAGTACCTACAGAGTCTCGGCCTGGACATGTGGCCCTCATTGCTGGGTTCTACGAAGATGTCAGCGCCGTGGCCAAAGGTTCGTGATAAAGTTGCTTGTTGTCTTAACAAATATAATCACGTCTTATGCTCAATTTTTAGAGAGAGTATAACTTTTCTTACGAGCCCAAGGTTTTCAAAGAAATAACTGTTATTTGGAGTGATGTCCATAATCCAGCAATAGATTTAAATCAAGAAGCTCTTTGATCTCACGTCCTCTTTTACTTTTAGTTATGAGAACCTCCCGTGAATAAGATCTATGATTGGACTATGAAAATAGCAGTTGCTTTCGAAACCAACTTTGGGAAAATTGAAACTAGATACTTCTAGTATGTTCTTCTGACAAGCAATTTCATTATTATTTCTTATTCTGTATTGATGAAGACTCGGCCCTTGTTAGTTTGGCAAATGATATATCATTTGCATATCTTTACTGTAGGTTTATGACGCTCAGGACCTTTTAGAAATGAGAAGCTCAGTTTCTGAGAAAATTGAAACTTTACCCATTTGGTTTTCCCCAAAGGAGAAAAATCTAAGGTTAGGTATGACTTAAGTTGTTTTGCAATTTTGCTTTCAGTGTGTAATATGTTATAATTAGACTGATTTCAATCTCCTGTTGATAAATTTTGTGGCTCCTATACCCATATTTGGCGTGAGTGAACTTTGTTACTTTTTCTTTCCAAAATTATTGAAAGCAATTAAATAAATTCAGAATCTATGCAAGTTACTGAGCTTATAGGTTTGCTTTAGGATGATAACATAAATGAGCTGCAATTATAAGAATATGGAGATGGACTTTCTATTTACTTGTATAATAAAAATAGCGTTAATTCCAGTTTTACCGCAATTTCTGGTTGATTTCATGCTAGTAATCTGTTAATTTTTCCACAAACAGTTGTTAGTACAGGTTATAGGAAGGTGCAAGTAATACACTAATTTTTAAAGCTTCCTGTATAGTTTTTAAACTATAAGCCAGAAGAAACAGAGATGATAATAAGATCCATTAAAGATACCCATCAAAAGACCTGTGCAATAACTCATTTATTTTGCACAGATTGCTCAGTATTATAAGAGACTTTTAAGACTTTTTTAAAAGATATCTTCAAAACTCAATAACAAAAGCTTTTATCTTGTTTGTACTCTTACTTTCTTACCTTGTCAATTTCTCAGCTTGTTTCTTTGTTTGGTTTAAAAAACAATTGAAGCGATTTCTTCAACTCATAGATCTTGAGATATCGATTTCTTTTGAAAGAAGATTTTTACAACTGGTATCATTCTCAATGAAACATTGAAAGCAAGAAGTGTGAAAATTTATTAATTGCATGCTCAAGGATATCATGTCAACAAAAGCAATGGAGGAACTTTGTGTGAGTTGACAATTTTCTTTTATTTTTGGGTGCGGATTATCTGCCAGTGCGGCCCGAAATCTGTTGAAATTTTTTCTCATTATTGCAAAAATTAACCTATACAGGTAATCAGCTGTGTAGGTAAATAACCAGAAATTACAGTAAATTTATGATGGACAGAACTTTACACTTGATATTAAGCAAACACTTAACAATATATTGAATTGTTCAGTGGGGAGCATTGATATTTCTGTGTAATCCTTTAAATCCTAAGATCTGATTATTAATTCTCCCCTCTAGCTACTACAAATTTCCTTGTAAATTAGGTATAAGAATTTGGTGTTAGACAAGGCAGCAACTTTAACATGATAAGTTTGTGTATTCTCACTACCTGTTTGCGGGATCATGTATGGATAATGGAAGGAGAATTTACATATCAATTACTTCTGGGAGTCAAAGATTTAACTTGTTGTCCAAACTCCATAGACCCATTTTGTTTTCCTCCAAAATACTATCATGGATATTATGAATGGATGCAAATACAAAACTTGTATGTGTTTATGATCTTTTCTTTCAAACAAGTGTTGATTCCATTTCTTTTCTCCTCAGTGGACTCGCATTTTGAAAATTTTGCCTTCCAATGAAAGAAGTGTTCTTGGACAAGTTGCTCAAAATGATAATATGGGACTCAAGCAATTTAAATCAAGAATTCAGAATTTGTTGTTTAGTGTTACATACCTGACCAACCAGAGCAAATAAACAAATTCTTATCAAGTAGGATTTTATGTTCCAGCTTCCAGTTAAATAATAAAAAAAAAAGAAAACAGCCGTCTTTTAGCTATTCCCACCCATATTCCAAAACTTGGGCTTCCCCCTTGAGTCAGTCTTTTCCCTCCTAGAAGTGATCAACAAGTATTTTTTCCTAACAATATCTTAACCTAGTCAAGCAGACAGGTAATCAGAAGAAAGAAAAGCATAATAAACAAGGGAATTTTGTTCAATTGAACACCAAATTCTCAAAGGGAAAGTTATTGGAAATGTATAGCAGACAGTAGGGAGAACTGATGTTGAGATTGTGGTTGTAGAAGGCCTAGTTTACCCCTTCTCTCCCCTTTACATGTATATACCAACCATGCAGGCTAGAGGTTGGCTAGAGTTACTTTGATTTTGATGGATGTCACTATCAAAACTCTTCAAATGATTTTAAAAAAAATTATTTTCAGCATATTAAAGAGATTTTGATGGAGGCCTCAAACCACATTGTTTGAATCAAACATTAAAAATCTGAGTTTTGACAAATCGATGGCATCAGTAGGGATAATATTATCCCAGATGATGCCATTGATTTAAACAGTAGTTAACCCTTTACGCCCAAAGGTCTGTAGTGTTTCCTAAGGTGCAGAGAAGGAGGATTTGTTTGACAATCAAGAGCTTCTTTATTTGGTGATAATTTCCTTTATTCAGAAGTGATGTTGCAAGGAGAATGAGAAGCTAGTCACTCTTAGGGAGTCAAAGAGTTAAGGCCTCTCCCAAATTACAATTCTATTTTTACTGCTATGGATTACTCACCACACTATATGTTGCTTCCTTTTTCTAGGTTGGAAAGAGAACCCAGTGGAGTTTGATTCTACCTTTAATGAAAGCAGATACACATGGTCTTGGGGAAGCCCTGATATCCTGCCAATGTTTGCCAAGGGAGCCAGTGGAAACCATGTTTTTACATCCATGTATGAAGATGTTGCAGAAGACTTTGCAAATGAGGATGCTGCTAAGCTTGATACTTGGGTGTTTAATGAAGTAAGAAAGTTCTTTAGTGCTTCAATGAATAATGAAACTTTGAAGAGGATGCTTCATGAAGAGAAAATTGTTTTTTTCTTTCACCTTCTAGGTAAGTGCTTTCCATAAATACCACTAGGTTTCTTAAAGATGTGGCATTGTTCACTGCTCCTGCACTTCTTACCTGTAAGATACAAAGTATCTGGTTTTTTTTGTGTTTTGTTTTTTGTTTTTGTTTTGTTTTGTTTTGTTTTTGTGATTAAGTAGTTGTAAAGTAGTTTCACACAATGTTTCTTTCAAGACCTTTGAATACCCATTAGTGGTATGGTGCTTTCTCAAGTGTAGTATTTATAGAAATAAAGGGGGCTAGTTTATAAAGAAACTGTGGTTCTGCATTGGTAGGGAGTATAACAAGATAAATTGTCTTAAAGTATTCATCAGGATTATGACTGGGAAACTGCACAAATAGTCATTTATCTTTCTTTCTTCCTTATGTGTACCAACACTTAAACTTTCATGAAATATTTTGTTTAAAAACTAATGAAGACAGCTTGGAGTGTCACTGGATTTTAAAATTGTACACTTAACACTAGATGATAACCACTTCATGATTCAGAGGGTTCTTAGGCATTGCCATTTCATATTTTTGGTAATTAATGAATTTACCCACCTTTAGGAGCAGCATAGTTTTGTGAAAAATGCTATATCAAATCAAGTCTACCTACATTTTATCAGTATAAGTATTGTTTGACTTTTATGATTGTTTTCAGGAATTGACACCAATGGCCATGCACACAGACCAACCTCCCAAGAGTATCTTAGGAATATTGCTGTTGTGGACAAAGGGATAAAAGACATGGAAAATTTAATTGAAGAATTTTATGGTCATGATCATCGAACAGCATTTGTGTTGACAGCTGATCATGGGATGACTAACTGGGGGTCCCATGGGGCAGGACATCCTCACGAAACACTGACTCCCTTAGTAGCTTGGGGAGCTGGTGTACAAGGACCAATGGCTCCTGCACAAGGTGTTGATATTGCCGAGGAGACAATCAAGTGGAATCTTGGTCATCTGAAAAGAATAGATGTCAATCAAGCTGATATTGCACCACTGATGACTTCTCTGATTGGTGGGTTTGTATTTAACAACATCCATCAGCTTAAACAGCTCTTTTTTTTTATAAAAGAATAATTTCATTTTCTTGTTTTCCATTGACTCAACAAGTAAATAAAAACACAGCATGAAGTAAGCTTTTTGCACAGTATGATCATTGCAAGTTATCCTAATTTTGCCACAGGATAAATCCTTCATCGACCTACTTTTTTCAGTCAAGATGGCTGTATATTGGGGTTGTTCCTCTGCTGAGCTTTCATTTACCATTATTTTTGTCTCTGTCAATAACTTGCCTATTATCCCGCAGCAGATAACACAGTTTATTTTCTGATCAGGTGTTCCATTTCCTCTGAACTCTGTGGGAATTTTACCATTGGACTATCTCAACAACTCTGAGCAATACCTTGCAGAAAACCTCTTCATGAATTCACAGCAGATTCTTGCTCAATATGATGTGAAAGAATTGTTCAGAAAGGAAACTTCTCTCTGGTTTCGGCCCTTCTCTTCCTTGGCAGGTATAATCCTTTTAGTTTATTCTGCAAGGGGTTGTTATTTTCTTAGTGCCAACATAAAAGGAGGCCCCAACAAAACGAAAAGGGGGTAAGTTTCCAAAGAAACTATGATGCTGCATCGGTGGAGGGTATAACAAGAAAATTTAGTTTTGAGCACTGAGTGGATAATGTAAATTTGCCACCTCAAAGAGTTTCTAGGCTGACCTTTCAAGAGTTAGTCCTTTGTCTGTACCAGATCAGCAACAATGTTAAAGGACTTATTTTAAAAAGTAAGAAACATTTCATAATAAATAATATGATGATACACCCCACACTCTCAATCGGCCCTCTCAGAAATCCCAAACCCCTAGCCCCATTCCCCCTCCCTCCCTACTCTCCCTCTGTGTGATTACTATACTGGTTCTTCTACAAATACCGATTGGAAATTGAGATGTTTTTCGTTTGTTGCTTTTGTCATATAGGTGCAAAGAAAACAGGAATGATTCGTGACATAAAAGAGTTCATGCGAGCCAAGAAGTATAAAGAAGCCGAGAGCCTAAGCAGAGGTCTAATCAATCTTGCATTAGAAGGACTCAATTACTACCAGAACTACGACAGGGTTTTCTTAAATTTAGTGGTTACTCTTGGATTTTTGGGATGGATATCGTGCATCATCATACAGATTGTCGAAGATCATAGTGAAGTCATCAAAGAGGCGTCCAAACTCGATAAAGGGAGTGTCCAGCCAATGGTGGAGACGGTGCCTTTAAACACCGCAACTTTGGTCCTCGCTTTTCTCGCACTAATTCTTTTGTTTATTCAAAAAGCGCCTTGGATGTATTACAGCTACTGCTTATTGCCCTTGGTGTTTTGGAACCGCATTGCCAAGAGACTTCACGTGGTCAAAGCGGCTTGGAGCTATATCCGTACAAAACAGTTGCAGCATAGAGTTCTGTTTACCTTCATGTTCGGTTGTTTCTCATTAGAGATTCTAGTCATGAGCTTCTTCAGGCGAGAGATTCTCTCTGTTGGTCTCATCTGTCTTGCTCTGTGGCCTTTCACCACTCAATTGTACAGAACTTGCAGGCTATCTGTAGCAGGTTGGTTGATCCTCAACTTCGCTCTCTCCGTGTTTCCTGTTCTTCCTGTTGTCGGACGTGAAGCCAACTATTTCTTGGTGACTGTGGCAGGATTCTTAACTTTAATCATTTTCTCGTCTCTGTTGTTTTACGTTTCCAGTGTGTCTTACTCACTTAGGACAGAATTAACAAAATCATGTAAAATCCTGCTCCCTCAAGCACTTCTCACGGGATTAGCAATTTATATCGTGAACAGTACAGCAGCGAGTCTACAACAAAAACTCGGACTCCCATTAGTAAACCAACTTGGTAGTTGGACTATTCTTATATCGTCTTTTCTGTTACCTCTGATCAACTCGAGTAATTTAACGGTCCGATTGTCGAGTATAGCTATAGCGTTTTCCTCATTATATATATTGATGAGTACTGCCTATGAAGGCCTGTTTTTGTTAGTCCTCTCGCTGCTAATGGGTGCATGGCTTTTGTCTGAGCACAAACTTTCTGGCAAAACCCTTGACGCGCTGTTAGAAACTCAACTAAGTAACGACAGCTCCACGAGCACTCATCAGCCAGCTTGGAAAGCGCTTACAAGAGGCATGGACACCCCTGTAACGAGAAAACTCACTCTAGAGGACCTTCGCTGCGCTTATTTCTTCGTGTTCTTTATCGTAGTGGCCTTCTTTGGAACAGGAAACATTGCTAGTATAAACAGCTTTGATCCCGCGTCCGTTTATTGCTTCCTGACTGTATTCTCGCCCTTCGTTATGGGAAGTTTACTGCTCTGTAAAGTGCTTATTCCGTTTGTGATTGTAGCATGTGCATTCGACGCAATACACGTGGTGCTCTCGATCCCAGTTCAAAGTCTAGTGTTGGTAGTGCTAGTGATGACGGATTTAATGGGACTGCATTTCTTTTACCTTGTGCAGGACAGCGGTAGTTGGCTAGACATTGGGACAAGTATCAGCCATTTTGTTATCATGATGGCCTTTATTATATTCTTGCTTCCAATATTCGGTCTGGCTAGGCTCTTCACAGGTGCGTCCTTAGCATTCAGGACGAGCAAGAAAATAGCCTAAAGGGCGGAACACACGAGCCGACAATGTGCTGCAGCAGGTCCCTCTCCAAATCGCCCCTTACGTACCGTTAGCACTGCCTGCAAAACGCGTCGTTGCGACTTGTTTTAAGGACAGAATGCTGTCACACGTAGCTAATTGTCGCTGAATGTGTTCTGACCGTCAATAGGCCACACCTGGTTCACTCAAACCTTAAGGAAATTTTAAGATATAACTGAGTAAGGTTAAATATTGAAATAGTAACTTATGACTAAAGAAACAAAAGGAACATGCATGTAGGAAAGCCAAAATTGGAATGAGAGGGCAAATTTCAAACGATTTGTCTGTGAGGATACTTGAAATACAAAGGACCAAAACCTTTCAAGTTTACACAGCCTTCTTGAAAGTTTTATCCTTAACACTCTGAAATCAAGACAGGTATCTACTTTGCCACATTAAACAAGAGGAGTCTAAACCTATCGAAAATTATCCGCATTTTAAACTAGGTCCTATAGCAAAAATGAAGAAACAACTCTGCAACGCATCGACGTTAAGTTTGATTAAGCATTTTTCCGTTCATCGCAATGAGTAACATGTAGAATAACCACCTCGGTCTTAATTCCAGTAGATTCATCGGACTTTCTATGTATTTGTTAGCGCTTCTGGGATTGCAAACCTGGTTTCAGTTAGTTAACCCTTTCACACTCAGGATCTCCTTAAGTAATTCTCCTTACTGTCTGTCATACAATTCTTACGATGTTAGTTTGGAGAATTTGGTACCGGATCAACTAATCATCCCCTAATTGGTATTTATCTTTGTTCTTATCATTCGCCTACTTGTTACTGTCTTGATGTCGTTCAGAGAAATTCTGTCATGGTCGCTCACGGGAGTAAGAGCCTTGTATGCTATATCATGTGACCAAGCATGGATATGGCTCAGTTTTTTCCTTTTTTTTAAGTTTTCTCTCAAACGTCACCTGAATTATCAACCGAACAGAGATTGTATGCCGCATCGTTGTGAATAAAGTATTATCAAATCCTGTCAATTCTGTTATGTAGGTACGCACGAAGCGAAAGATTTTAAAATCTTTTTACGAGATTTCCAAATCCACGTCATGGGCTGATTGTTTCCTCGTTTTCTATCCCACATTCTCCAATTCCCATAACTATTCTACCATTTGTAATATCAATCCCGAGCATGTGGTTGGTTTGATCGACACCTTTACGTACTGTCAACCAATAGGAAGGCGCTATTCCCACGAGTCGAACTTTTCCACAATCAACGCTGAAACTGTTAGAACAGTAGTCTGCTTGAACAGTGCCTTTGGTTGGCAACTCCTGCCTACAGATTAAGTCTTTAATAACCATGAAGCCATTATTCGAATTAACCAATCGTGATAATTTAACATACTGGAGCACGCGAGCTAAGCGTCTTGTTCATTGTAAAAAATATGCTGAAGTCGAAAATTTGCTGCTTCGTCTACCTAACAGTCCAGAATATCAGGAGAATGAAGAGATTATTCGGGCAAAAATTGCCCTAGCCTGGCATAGAAAAGACATCCAAGCGGTGTATAAGCTCATGGAGGTAGTTGGACCGTAATTGTTTACATTTTCGCTTTGATGTGGTACGCTGCGTTTTTTTTTTGTATCTTGCAGCAGTTGTAAGTTGTTAGTTTCGCGTTCTAATTTCTGCTTGGAATTTGTTCATATCCAGGAAGGGACATTCTCTCAAGGCGACGATCTTATTGAAATATGGGACGAAGCTCATGTTTATGAAGCAAAAGCGAGAACTGCAGTCCAAAGATTTCGCGTGCGACAAAGGTTTGTTTGACAATTTAGTTTATTGGTCTCAGCTTGTTGAAGGCACCTAGTAATAAAATTGAAGTGCGACCTTCACGGTACATCTTCGAGTTCAAAAGAAAAAGCGATAATGATACTAGAGTTTGATTTATTTGAGAGATACTCTAAAAGATTCTGGAAAGTGACTGTGGGGGTTTTTCACATTTGATAGGTTTCTTCATATTCTCTATTTACATATAGACTTTGATAAGGCCGTTAAGGATTTTACTTCGTTTCTATCATCTTTAAGAAAAAAAGGAAATAGTCGTGTGTGAATTTCAGTTTAGAAGTGATATAAATCGGCGCAGAACCTTTCCGTCTCCAAGGTATGTCGCACAGCTTTGATCGAGATATAGATTAACCCTAGAGGAATCGAATTACTTAAAAAAATGGAAGCGTAAATGAGGACGAGCATAGTAAAATATAAATGGTGTATTCATCAGCCAAAGGTCCAATTTTTATACCGTCTGTAATACTTCTCGACAAGGAAGTGAAGAAAAGTTAGAGTACTGTACACTTGATTTGTCATTTTTATTTGCAGTAACTAATTTTCGGATTATCTTCTTGATTTATCATTTTACCTGAGTAATTTGCGTTTATATCAGCCGATATGTCGACAATAGCTCGAAGCTCACAGTGTCCCTCGAGCTTCGCTCTCGGAAAATTGTTTGCATCTCGGAACAGATAATGTCTTTGAACAAATATCCGTGCATATTTTCGCGCCAAATGGAAGCTACTGTGTCTATTAACCTCAATATTTTTGCAACGCGCAGGTAAAATTTTTACAACTAATTTGCTTTTCTTTTTTTTTTTTTTTGCGCGTGGGATGTTTACTTTGTATTGTTCTCTGATACGACTTTATGAACAAACAAACATATCATTTATACAGTAACAATAGCTAAACAAGGTTTCATCTTGAACTAAATTTTCAACGAATTCTTTATCGTAGTTGGGCCTGTTTACATGGAGGTGGGGGACCTAGGTAGGTGAGGTAACCCGCTTAGCTGTGGTCGAAAAATAAAACGCGTTTACATGCAATCTTACAACCCCGGGGTGCTGGGGTGAGGTTTCTTGAGGTTGTTGTTGCGCTTGCATTTAAGGAGTTTGAGCAGAGGCGTCCCAAGCTCACGTCTCGAGAAACACGAAAGATTAATTCTCGAACACATATGTATTTATTCATGAAAGCGTCACGCGTTGTGTTACGCGGTGTTTGGTTTCGCAAGGAACTATTGACTTAATACGTTATACGGAATAGTTTGGGAAACCAAATATGGTCGATTTACAACGCTAAATATTCTGAAATGTGAACATTTTACACTCCTTGTGTGTCCGTTGCGGTTTGTGGTGATTTCTGCCAGGAGACGGCTAGGAAATGTGCAAAGATTTAAAAATACATGTTTCGCTTTTGAGCTTTTTGCCATGAATGCGACCCCGTCTAGGCGGGTTACCCCACCTTGAACGTTTACGTGGCAAATTGTCACCCCAGCTGACAGGGTTACCCTACCTGGCAGACTAGGCGACCCGCCAAGGCGGGTCACCCACCCATCATGTAAACGTGATCAAAATAAAATAAGAAATTATATGGACAGGCGGGTGACCCCACCTAGGCGGGTTACCTCACCTACCTGGGGTCCCCCACTTCCATGTAAACAGGCCCTTAGAGTATAGCAGAAGCACCTTCGATCAGGTGGTGAGTTTAGACCAATCGTAGACGGGCAAAGAACTTGATGGATTATAATAATTAACATGCCATAGTCTTACAGTAAAGCACTTCCTTTGTTCGTGTGGTACACGGGATGTTTTCCCTTAACTTGAATCTGATGAACTTAACGGATCGAATAGCAGATAGACTGTTCTATGATACCGTGAAAAACTTGCATCATGTACGGAGAAGCAAAAGCAGGACATATGTAGCTTGTCCATGAAGCTATAGTGCCAGAACCTAAGCCGGCGAGCCATAGTAATTACTTTTTTTCTTTCCTGGTGGTGGGTACTCTTAGAACGGTTATCTCTTCACAACGGAAACGTCCATTTAAGTGGGACGACAACCATTAGATATGAATAGAGCTGTTCTACCCATTCAATAATGGATACAAAAATTGTTGCATTACTTCCTCTTCCACCCTACAAATGCCAGTCCTCTGCAGCGGCCACCCTCACAATTTCCAAGGTGGCAGTTATGGAGAGGTTCGCCTGTATCATGAATTCCGTTATAATAATCAAGGGGACACTGAAAGAGATCCTGGTATGCGTTTTACCCGCTTTTCATACCATAAAAACAACCTGCCTTCTCTCACTTCCTCCTCCCCTCCTCTCCCCTCCCACTTAGTTGACAGTGAAATGCTTGTAAGTGCCCCCACCCCACACTCAAACTGGACAATTACATTATGTACCCTACCACGCACCAGCTTACGGCTAACGGACAAGTCGAGGTTTAGAAATCCTTGATTTACTTGTAATCTACAGGTTCCCACCTCCGCGGAGCATCTGCCCTTCAGGTTTTCGCAAGAAGAAAGGAATTCCCAGAGAAACCTATAAAGCACTACAGGCGTGGCTCATGCAACGCATCAGGAATCCCTACCCTGACTCAACTGAGAAACTTATGTTAGCTGAGCAGCACGGAATTACTTTAGCTCAGGTAGCGTATCAGGGTAAAAAAGAGAAAGAAAAACATTAATCAGAGAATTGAAAATTCCATAACATCAGAAAGGACTCTGCGTTTAGGTTTCCCTAGAAAACTTAAAAGGGCTACGTCACTATTAGTCTACTTCCTATTAGGCATGTCAATGGATGTGTTACGTGACTTCCCAATTAGGGCAGCGGAGCCGTACAGATTTAATATCAATTTTTGTTTAGCATGAAGTACGTATGACGAATGAAAGAGAACTATACGAAAAAAACCCAATTCACCACAGATTATCCTCCGAGATCGCAATTACAATATTTTCTGGGGGAGAATGGCCTCAGACACCCCAAAAAACTCGCGCTCCTGAGGCTAGTTTTCAAGCCCTCCCAGTAGATAGAAACAAAAAGTAGTTAACATAAAAAACAAGAAGAAACAAGGATAGCTAAGGATGGAGAAGATTAAAGCTTGGGGCAAACAATGAACTTGAATAATTTTTTTTTTAGAAATTCATTAAATTTAAATTTGTTCGATGTTCAAGCCGTGACCTATCCCTGGGCACGCCAATTGATACAACATCAGCCTTTCTCCCTCGGTGACATAATGAAACTATCCTCGAATTGCGTAAACCCAAACAAGCGATTTGAAACACTTTTGGTGAAAACAAATATAATCGAAAGAATCAAGAAAACTTTGGAACCGTTTCTGTTATTTTCGTTTAAGCTAAAGACCTGGTTTGCCAACGCCCGAAGACGTCTCCGAAACCGCCACTTATTAAAATATCCCAAAAAGAAGAAGAAGAATCTTTGGCAGAGAAAAACACTACAGAAAACGAGAAAAGACGTCGCCATATCAGAGAGAAGCGCATCTGCTTTATCTCTCAATGCAGCTCAAGGGCAGAAACAACCTCAAAGGTATCAAGCAATCGCAACTATGTTGGCTGTAACTTTTGTTGTTTAAAAAGTCGGTTGTATTGGTGCAATGAAACACATCGCACATTCCATCTGAAAATGTAATAATTAGAACTATTCACCGAAGTGAAGGTGGCTAGTTTTTGACAAAGCGGCGAGGTAAACATCCACCCCTAGCCGCCGTCACACTGAGGTGAATCGTTGCGTCAGTATGTACTAAAGAAGTGAGATAATATAGCACAAAAGGATAATTTTAACTCATCTATTCCTGCAAAATTTACGGGCGCAAATTCCGTGAGAGTTGCTTGGAGGCGAATATCAAAGGATATACGGAGTAGCCAATCAGAGCGCGCCTTAAACGCTATCTGCCGTTTTAGTATATACTAAACATTGAAATATGTGGCGTAGGTTTAGCAACAGGAAATAACCCAACAGTTTTTTAATGTGAATTTAGAAGAAGACAAAACAAGTAGGAAAAGCGACAAGAAAACATGTCTTACAGTCGTAACAGCGCTGAAGAGGCAACTCTTGACTAGCAAGGTAATTTGGTACTCTCAACTGAATCGTAGATAACGTAAATTGGTTACCGTTAAGAGTGTTAAAGCTGACATTCAAGCGTGAGCACTTCGTCAGAGTGCAGGGAGACATTCTCCATTCGCTCTGACGAAGGGCTAGCACTCGAAACGTCCGCTTTGAAACTCTTAACGGTGGCCAATTTACGCTATCAACTCAGTTGATAATACCAAATAACTGCACGACAGTTTCCTAAGAAACTTACCCTCCTCATTCAACTCTTGACTAAGTTCGAGGTTAATCCTGATTAGTTGAAAAATCTGCCTGCTTGTTCTAACTGGCTAAACGACTTTGTCGATGTCAGCCTCCGCGCATAAGTCCTATACGACTCAGATTTTATAAACTAAAGTATTAAAAAGAACTTCCGAGTTCTAGATACCCTCAATTTCAAAATGGGGCTAAGTGCTAAAAATAACTTTGTAAATGAATAACATTTGCAGCGAGTAAAAAAGTCATTTTCTTGTTACAAGCCTTCAACTTACTCTCACTTTGAGACAGAAGCTGTGAGATGGCTCACTGGAAAGCTTTTTGTCACCCACAGATTTCAAATCGCTGATATAAAGAGTCAAGTTATGTGGAATAGTATCATGACTGACTTTCCAGGAGTGTCCATGGTGAACGGTATTCCACAATTTGCTGCGCCTTTTGTTCCTGTCAACGTTACCGTTCCCTATCAGTTGTCATGGTTACCCGCTGTACACCCTACTGCATTCTTGCCGGTTCAGTTTCCATGGTCACCCTCTTACGATCAGTCTGATAGGTGGAATCGTTGTTAAGAGAGTTTGCGAAGAGTGCCTGGCGGAATCATGCGGCTTGCGTTATGATCACGAAGAGAAAGAACAATTTTAGTTGACGAATGGCGAAGGTTTACATAGAATACAATGTTCCGCCTAGCCTGCGAGTTGTTGGACGCGCGTTTCTCCGCTGGTGTGAAGAATTGAGACGAGTCGGGGCGAGTTTTTTCGGGGTCAAGGCCTCATACTTCCCGCGAGCGAAGAAACACACGAGGCGTGGCCCTGCTCGCAGGCTACGTTCCCCCTTACTTCCTGTCTTATAATTTGTTGGTATACATCTTACGGTGCTTTCGGTAATTGTTGAAGTGAATATAGGTCCTTTCATAATCAATGATCGTTCAGTTTTATAGGCTTTTTTTTTGGCAGTTTTAAATCTAAATATTCGTTCATCAGTCCCTCAAAAGCTGTCTCGAGCCAGAATAACCGCGGTAGCATGATGGACAGTCTTGACCACAGTTCGTTAAAAAAAATTCATGTCGAAATGGAAATTGATATTTTACTGTTTTAAATCGTTGTGTTTCTTTGTTTCTTTATTCTTAAAAGTAAGAGCAGAGTTGTAATAGGTGCCAGTATAGAGGAGAGCCAATCAGAATCGAGTATATAGCCTACGTGACTTGAATTGATTGCCGGATTTTCCAGATTCCATTCTATCATTTCCAGGCACCTCCGTGGTTTTAAATCCGGAAATCCGGCAATCTGATTGGTCAATTCAAGTCACGTGTGCTATTTACTCGATTCTGATTGGCTCTCCTCTATATTGGCACCCATTACTACTGAGCACAGGGTCGAGTTTTTTTTCTTTATTACAGAGACTGTTAAATGTAAATTGACCGAGGATTGAAACTTGGTGTAGTTACAGTTTACATTTTGTTAGCTTTGCGTGTTAGTATGGTAAATAGACAGACGTTTGCGTCATCTTTGTCTTTTTTCTTTCGTAACGGCCTTGTTATCTATCAGCATGATCTCGTGACAAGCAGACTGGTGCAGTGTTAGCCTGCTTGGCTGCGGAAAAAGCGGTAGGTGCGAGCGCAGGGCGCGTTTGTCAGGATCTTTTGATCTGAGTAGATTTAACGATCACGCTTCGCACTCGCATTACTTCCCCACCCCTTCCCCTGCTTTGTACGCAGGCCACATAGGATACAGTACACTGAGCATTATGTTTTCTCTCACTTCGTTGTCCGTGCGAAGTCTGAAAGAGGTTAGGGAGTCTTACTCGGTGACGTAACGGTTTATGATAGTCCCCGATTCACCGCGGCTTTGTGCTTAGAGCGCTGGAAGAATAGCCTCGAACTTTCTCGTGACTTAACGTTTGAAGTTTTATTAGCTCTTTTTAAAGACATTTGGATTGAGATAGTGGAGAAGAAGAGTGCTATCTTCGTTCAGGTCTTCTTTAAAGCCGTTAATTTACTTATTGGAGTGTCACACGCGAACACGTCGTTTTCTTTGCTATAGAAACTATCTTCGTTCCGACCGCTTGTCGACGGGAACTGCCTATTGTAAAAAAATACATATTTATTTGAAATTAACAGTAGAGTTACTTTTGAGAGCCATGATGCCTTTTTTTTTACGGCTTCCAGGACTTCCCTGTATGAATTATGAAATAGTTATCCATAAGGCCTGGAGACCCTGAGCTTGTCACCTTTCTACGGTCTAGTATACCTTGCCAGTGATGGCGATAGTCTGAGTATCTGGTGAGTGCCAATGCCATGGCAGCTATGAAAGGGGTTGGAGCAATGCACAGTTTCCACCCTTGTCCTCTTCCCTGAGCTTGAAAGCTGTGTAACTTTTTTTGGGCCGATCAATTAGAAGCTTCAACATCCCCCTCCCGGGCAATCCACGGGAATGGGACCGTGGAATCTTGCCTGGCCAGGGTGGGAAATTTGAACTGGAAGTGTCAAGACTCTCTAGAATAATTAAATTGTTGTATCCGTAAGTATGAAGGTCTTAAAGGTAAGCAGTTCACTTTTAGGTGCAAAGGGGTTAAGTTTCTAACGAAACTGTAGTGCTACGTCGGTGGAAGAGTACAACAGGGTAATTTAGTATTGTCAAATGAGTTGATAGCGTAAATTGGCCATCGTATTTAGCCAGGTAGGCCTGGCTTTAGCTTTCTGGCTTTTTTAGCTCATCGTCAGATCGAAGTTATCAACTCAGTTGATAATACTAGTTTACACTTTCGCGAGCGAATGGCTCGAAAGAAAAGGTCTACAAGGTCTAGCTTTCAAAGCTTGGTCAATGTGTGGAGAGACACGGTCTCCGATTTTGCCTTCGACATTAAAATTTGGTGAGGCAAATGCCCGGGGGAATATAGAAGCCTCGAAGCGCCAGACAACATAATTCCAGCTTAACCGAGTTGTGAAGGAAGCTAAAACATCCTCAAAAGCGGAATCTCCCCCAATGTGACATAGACAACTAAGGCGTCGCCAAGAATTTTTCATGCCTTACTTCATTCAGTTAATGTGACAAAAAAGGCCTAGGAAAGGGGGGGACACGGACACCCCAGGGACACCCCCCCCCCCGTTACCTCCTTGAACAGATGAATAGACACGCATTCTTACTTGTATCTTTTATTGACTGGCCAGGCATTACGTCTTCTTTGGTTTATTAGTATTTAAAATACATTTCGTGAAATAAATATACCCCATCAAAAATTCTTCTTGTTATATTTCAGGAAAAGCGTATGTCAACCAGCCCTAGTTCTGAAGACAATTTTCCAATCAAATTTTTCCCAATTTAAATCTGAAAATATATATTTTAAAGCCGATAGCCATCTGAATTTCTAAAACTCTTATGGAAAGGACTTTTCAGGGAACAAGACTTTTGACGTGACGTTCTTTTTGCCAGTGTACAAGGTGTAATTTTTACTTGAAAACTGCGAATGCATGAGACTCGTCCTGAAACAATTCGACGGGGGAGGGGGCGTAATCTAACTTTAAATCTCTGTAGGTTATCTAGTAAAATTCCAAATAAGAAGAAACCATTCTCGATACGTATATTTCTTGCATCTCGCACATCTAATTCTAAGATTCAGCTATAGTCAAAGAGATTTTGTCACAATAGGATGAACATTCTTGATCTCTCGAACTGTCACTGGTAACATGTGATCATGTTCATCACCAACAAACTTAGCCGGCATGATGGCACAGTATGGCATGTGACAATGAGGTCTGTTAAGCGCTGGGTAATACTGTCGGTAACAAAGAAAGGCGAAGAACAAACCTGGAACAAAGAAAAGTTTTTAAGAATACCACCTCATGTTTGCAAGGTGTACTGCGGTGGAACCCGCTGACACAACACTCCTAAAGATCAAACCGTCACGGTTTGTCCATCCTAAAAATTCAAGTCTAATATTATCAAATTCATCCATTTGATTCTCATCCATTCGTAACCACAATAGTTCCTTTTTGCTGTAATTCTTAATTTTGTATTTATAACACAGCAAGCTAAAAACTCTACGTTATTCCTCAAGTTGGGGGTGCTTTGAATGACGCAGAAAAAACGACTCATAATACCTATCTTCTTCATATACAAAACTCTTTGTCGAACTCAGTGAAAAATGAACAGTTCCGTTCCTGATTTCAGGAAATGCGATATCAAGAAATCTTCAACCAATACTCAACGCAAAACAGATGAGAAGAGATCAAACACTTGCATTTTAAAAGACTTTTTTTTCAATCACAACTGAATCCCTAGTTCTTCAACGAAGGAAAGTTACATTTTAAAACAAGTAGTGTTTCAATACGATGTCTAGTCACTTTGCCAACAAGTTAACTCACCGACAACCAACTTGCCTACACCATTGGTCAACTTGCCGACACCTTATATCGAAGTGCCGACAGTCGCCTTTGGTCTTTGGTAACCTGTTGAGTAACAGAAGTTGGTGTTGGCGAGTTGACCGGTGTTGGCAAATTGAAGTCAGCGAGTTGACTGGTGTGGGCGAGTTGACTTTAACGGTGTCGGTGAATTGGTTGTCGACGAGCTGACAAGTCGGCTAAGTGGCTGGTAACAATGTAACTCACCTATCATGGTACCAACCATTATGTCTGTGGAAAAATGATAGTGATCAGAAGACAATTAAACTTAATTTTTATGTCAAAGCTCTTCGACCATGTTCCTGCTTAACATCTATGAGCGAATTATTTGCTTCCCGTTTCTCATTTCTCGTCAAACGGTACAAGATCAGTCTATTGTTTGGATTGCTTGCACGTCGGAAGGAAGATACGTTCATTGTAAATCATTCTCTCTCTCCTGCTCAACTTTCTCATAAAAGAAAATTTCAAGGCACAAGTATCTTAGGGCTCTGAACTGATCTGTTATGTGATATTCCATTCAAATCCTAAATTTGAGACATATATTTCGCACAAATAAGAATATGGAAAAAAACATGACAAAACATATTTTAAAACGACATTGGAAAATGTCTCTCTTCACTGTAACAAGGAGTTCCAATCAACAACAGCAAAAAAATATATATTTATTTGAAACTAACTGTAGATTTACTTTTGAGAGCCATGACGCCTTTTTTTTTACGGCTTCCAGGACTTCCCTGTATGAATTATGAAATAGTTATCGACAAGGCCTGGGGAGCCTGAGATTGTCACCTTTCTACTGTCTAGTATACCTTGCCAGTGATGGCGATAGTCTGAATATCTGGTAAGTGCCAGTGCCATGGCAGCTATCAAAGGGGTTAGAGCAATGCACAGTTTCCACCCTTGTCCTCTTCCCTGAGCTTGAAAGCAGTGTAACTTTCCCGCAAGATAAAGTGAGATGAAGCCAAGGCCACAAAAGGCAACTGCAAATTGAAGCAATACACAAGCATGACAAATTAAGCAATTCCACCAACAACAAAAAAAGCAGAGGCAGTGATCTAAATTGTATACATGCAATAAAGACATTAAGTATGGCTTTTGAGCTAAATGGCCTATGTTGTAGAAAGTTTCCCCACTATTCACAGAACTAATACCTCATTCCTTCTCTGCCAAGGAATAGTGCTCCAGAATAGGTAACCTCAAGATTTTATCAAGTTTCCTTAACAATTCTGTGGTAATCATTTACCTTCCTGGGGGAAAGTGGCAGTGTGAGAGTGAAGTTTCTTGGCAGCAATGCGACTGTGGTTAAATTTACAAGTTCAAGCCAGAACCTTTTGATCCACAGTCCAGCAAGCTCATCATGGGTCACCTTTGCCTATCACCAAACATATGGAGGATATAGCCCTAGATTTTTTTCCCACTTTACTGACAACAAGATTTTCCTCAACTTTATGAATTTTAAGCTAAGTCTATTTATCAGAAAAATAGAGTTCCTGGTAAGAGATCTGTTATTTTTCAATACTCCTTTCCTGCCTATAAATGACAACTTACATGAAGAATGGCCACTTGGAAAACTTTTTCTGCCCTCAATTATTTCATCAGGGTTGCCGTCACACTCTGTACTTGCTGGAATAACCCCATTTGGATAACAACGCCAGAAGTAATCTGGACGAGGCCTGGATCAACAACTCAAGCAAGTAAGAACTTGTCATGGTATTTCTATATTAAGAATCTCTACAAAATCAAATTGTTTCAAATAATTAGAAGCTAAGTAATGAGTAGGTTTTGCTTCTCTTGTACAGATGTACATAAGACAAGTAATATTCAACTGGAAACAAATTGCACAGTGAAATCCTTCTGCAAGTACTTTAACAGAAATTTAAATCTGACATAAATGTTTACCTGCCTACAAGAATTTTCACTATGTTTGTCACAACTCCATTGAGTCCAAGAGTTAATGTTAGAGCTGGAAGGCAAACAAGGATGATAAATACACAGATGTCATTCATGTCAACTTATTTAATAAGGTGGTATGATATGAGGGATACCAATTGGTGGACAAAAGCAAGAACAGAAAGTTAGTTAATTTTGAAGAAGAAGTGAGGGTTACTCCTACCTAAAATAGCTTGTGTACCATCAACTTTATCCTTTCTTAATGCTGCTAGAAAAAGGATTAAAACAGCAGGAAGAACTGCACCTATTACCTGCCAAAAACAGAAAATAAGTAAACAGGGAACCATATAGACAGTTCTTACAACTCTGTGGATGAATAAACAAACTTTCATCAACTATCATACTGTATCACTAAGAAAGGCTTTCTACAATATTTAAGATAGACCTCTCTTAAAATGGAAGCATGGTTAAATAGGATTATTTTTCAGTGTTTTATCCCTGCCAGAAAGGCTAATGTAGATGAATAGTTAAGAACAGAAATTAGAACCACCATATATGAATGATGTCTATATGAGTTAGACTCTATAATTTACATTTCAAAAGCAACATTGGCTTATTTCATTGATTCAGACCACTGATTTAAACTGAATAAAGTCAGTCTATGAAATAGTCAAATTGGCTTTTGAGAGAAGAAACCATGAGTTATTAATTGTTTCAGCCCTGATGGCTCATTAGTCCTCTTTAGCTCCTTAATTAAACTTTGATACATGTAGCAGTTGAAGGCATGTATCTATTAGCTTGATAAAAACATAAAACAGTAACCTACAAAAAGCATTTCTGTTGAGATTGTGTTTTTGGATTTAGGGTTCTTGTACAGCCACATCTCTTCCTCGTGAATGACACGCACAAATGCAGAAGTATACTCCAATGCCCTGAGAAGAGATGAAAATGTTTGTAAGCTTAACAAAAAAAAGTATCTCTTACTCCCACCTGACACTGTATACATATTACCCTACGCTTTAGCAGTACTTTGAAACCCAAGAATATTTTTGCAAAATTTAAGTGTGTTCTTGATTTTTCCACCACTCTTTTACATGGTGAGACTATTCAATAACATATTCTAATTTTTCTGCTTATGGTAAGGTATCCAGTCAACTCGCCGACGGACCAACTCGCCGACGTATAAAATCGAGTAGAGACGTTGGCGAGTTGGTCCTCAATCCAATACAACTTATTAGAAGTTAAACATACAGAAAAGTAAATGATATTTAGTAAAAATAAACACTGGTGAACATTGGTGAACATCAAACAGAAGCTTGAACATTGGTGAACATCACCAATGACTATAACAACTTAAGACGCAAACGAGTTATTGTGCGACAACAACACCGTAAAGACTCATCATGTCAATCACTCAGATTTTTTAAAGAAAACTTGGCTTTCTAGATCTTAAGTAAAAAGCAATTCTTTCTATTTGCAACAAAGTTCATAAAGATATCAAGGCGAATAAAGCGAAGTAAACATCACCAATGACTATATCCGCTTCAGACGCGAACGACATAATTATTGTGTGACAACAACACCGTTTGTGCGTTGACTTTTTACCAAGCGACTTGACTTAAATAAATAAGACCGATTGACATGAGATCCTTATAAACTTTGTTGCAAATAAAAAGAACTGCTTTTTACTAAAGATCTTGTCTAGAAAGCCAAGTTTTCTTTAAAAAATCTGAGCGATTGACATGATGAGTCTTTACGGTGTTGTTGTCACACAATAACTTGTTCGCTTCTAAAGCGGATATAGTCATTGGCGATGTTTACTTTATTCACCTTGAGATCCCTTTAATTAAACTTTGTTGCAAATAAAAAGAATTGATTTTTACTAAAGATCTTGTCTAGAAAGCCAAGTTTTCTTTAAAAATCTGACCGATTATCATGATGAGTCTTTACAGTGTTGTTGTCACACAATAACTCGTTCGCGTCTGAAGCAGTTAGAGTCATTGGTGATGTTTACTTTGCTTTATTCGCTTTGAGATCCTTATGAACTTTGTTGCAAACAGAAAGAATTGCTTTTTACTAAAGATCTTGTCTAGAGAGCCAAGTTTTCTTTAAAAAATCTGAGCGATTGACATGATGAGTCTTTACGGCGTTGTTGTCGCACAATTTATCTCGTTCGCGGGTATCCGGACAACTCGCCCCCTGGACAATTAGCCCCAGACGACTAGCCCCCAGTCTCTGGACGATTAGCCCCCAACCCACCAACCTTGAAATAAACTATGTTCTTGCCCTTTACTTTTCACGAACGTTTCCCTATCATATATTATGAAATAAACAATAGTCTTCTTATTTGCTTTTTACGAACATTTCTCTGCCATGCGTGTTAAATTATAAAGTAAACTACGTTCTTGCTGTCTTGTTGTTTGCTTGTTATGAACGTTTCTCTGCCATGCGTATCGAATTATAAAGTGAACTGTGTTCCTTCTGTTTGTATATTCTACAAAAATGAACTGTGTTCTTTCTGTTTACATACTTTACGAATGTTTCTCCGTCATGTTGTTTAAATAGGAAAGGAAAGAAACCAGGGACGAAACTTCGAAACTAACTTATTGACGACTACTTGTTAATATCAATCGGGTGTCGCAGGCAGATTACCGCAACCCTGTTAAAACCGGTGTGTCTATCGACTGGTGCTGCTTAACCTGTGACTTCCCTCAGGCCGAAAGCACCGCTCTCAGTGAAAATTTAAGTGAAATCTCAGCATCTGCCAATCCTGACGCTGATTTCAACTCAGAGGAAACTACTAGAGGGTTGGCACAATGGACTGAACCGGCGCGCCAAAGGACGATCACAGCTGCCCCTGTAAATCCTGATCCAGGTACTTCACCGGGAAGCTACACTGGTCAGCATGCAGATCCGCCTGGCGACTAAGAAAAACTAAGACTGGGGACTAATTGTCTAGGGACTGGGGGCTAATCATCCAAAGACGGGGGGCTAATCGTCCAGAGACTGGGGGCTAATCGTCTGGGGCTAATTGTCCAGGGGGCGAGTTGTCTGACATTCCGTTCACGTCTTAAGCTGTTATAGTCATTGGTGATGTTCACCAATGTTCAAGCTTCTGTTTGATGTTCACCAATGTTCACCAGTGTTTATTTTTACTAAATATCATTTACTTTTCTGTAAACGAACTGATTCGGAAGGATCTTACTAATGAAGGAAGCAACCGGTGGCCACATGAACAAAATTTGTTGATCAAATCAATGATTTACGGTCACTTGGTCAGTTCTACAGGTTAGATGTCACAACTATTCATATATTTAGCAACTAATCTATTACCTTTAGAATATGCTTGAAATATTGACCCCGGTTTAAATCAAAATAAAAGAATCACAGGCATCAAATGGAGCATTCGTTCTCTGACGATAGGGAGGCATAGTAACGAAGTTTTTCGGCACAACTGTCGACAGCTGGCTTTCTGGCCGATGGAATTGAATGAAATTGGACGTGGAAAGGCGGTATTTCGTTAAAAGAGCTGTTTCTATTTTACGAAAAAACAATAAGTAAACAAAAGACTTACATAAATATTGCAAACAGGATCATTCGTGCTCCGATTTCGGCCAATAAATTCCATGATCCTTGTCTTAATTTCGCCGCCATCTTAGACATTTTGTAACAATATTTAATGTGGAGAACCGCTGGTCAGATAGAAATCGATTTGTAGGATTCACAACCTAATGATTGGTCGAAAATTATCACGTGGAAAAAAAGGGTTGTCCGCCATTTTACATTCTGAACCGAGCTCTATGTTTTTCTGAGGATAGTGTAAATAGTACTTATTTTCTGTGGCAAGATGGACCAATTTGACGTGATAGCAAATCAGCCTATTGTCATAGATAATGTATGTCATATTCTTGTCAACGATATCGTTCTCGGGAAGACTGACAATTTTTTAAGGCTTGTATCGAGTTCTGTATTGAAATCAGGTGTAGTTATCTTCTTATAGGTCAATATTTTTAGTATTTTAACCTTGATTTCAATCTAATAGGGATCAGGAGTCATCAAAGCTGGATTTGCTGGAGATCAGATTCCCAAATATCATTTTCCAAATTTGTAAGTTTCTTATTATTTTTGTCCTCAAACTTGTTCTTCATCTCGATTGTAAGAAAAATGTTAAGTCCATGTGTACATAATTTAATTTTTGTGCTTATGATAAATTAAAAGCGTAATTATTTTCAAGTGATCAAATTGATTGATTGGCCCGACCCTTATGACCAATTTATATTGAGAGAAAATAGTGTAATTTGGATTTCAGCTTTAAGTATTGTAACCAGAATCTTAACGAATGGCTCTTAAGGCCAATATTTAAATTTAGATCTCTGGAGAAAGTGATATACAGTAATGGCTTCGTAAACTTGCTTATTGAGTAGAGTCCACTTAAGCTTGAAATGACAAAAGCAATTCAACAAAATGCAACAAATATGAGCTGTTGTATATTCTATTCTACATCTGTGTGCTTAATTTACCTAACATTTTTTAAGGTCTTAAGGTTTTAGTCAATCTTGTCCAGATGTCCAGTTTTACCCTCTTTTAAAGGCTTAAAAAGTAAGCACACAACTGTAAAATATAAGATAGGATATGGAGGACATAATCAAAACTATGTCAAAATCTTGAATGTGAATGGTTATTACCAGCCTGATTTGAGCATCAATGGACAGTGTATGTGCCATGCTTGTGACTGGACAGCATAATAGGACTGTTATGCCTTAGTAAGTGAACAGTATGCATCATGTGCACATGCTGTTGCTGTGCTTTTCACCAAATGAACTATTATTTTTTATGAAAAGGTGTAACCAATGTCTAGTTTCTTTCTCAACTTTTGTCATATTTTTGATAATTACCAGGACTTTGTGTGGTCCAATTTTTTCTGTAATTATACTTGTGACCAACAAATTAGACTTCTGCTTCACGGTTGTCTGGTTTTTTTTTTTAATAACTTGCATGATTACAGACTGAACTGGACTTTAATCAGTCCTATTACCTTTATTATTACCGAACAAAAATTGCTGTCCAATTACTTTGACATGATGCACAAGCTCTCTTAAAAGAATGTACTGTCCTATGGAAAACCATCTCTATTATACATGTATTTTTCACCAGAATGTGAACTAAAAAGGTTTTTCCAGGGACTCTGTTTATTGATGTATGTTGACACATTTTTTATGTCAGTGTGGGCAGACCCAAACATGTTCGTGTCATGGCTGGAGCCTTGGAGGGTGACATATTTATTGGACCTAAAGCTGAGGTGTGTGTTGTCAAAACTACTGCAAAAGATTTTCTTGCTACCATGGGTACACGACTTAAAGTCTGTTTATGTTGAGTGATGGAAAATGAATTGAGAATTTTTTTAATTGTTTATTTTTTTTTTTTGAAAATGAATTGAGAATTGTTTTAATTGTTTGTTTTTTTGTAAGATTCTAGCACAAGCTGAGTTAGCCTACTGATTTATTATATACAAAGTGGCTCACACTTAGTAGCGTAAGCTGAGTTAGACTACTGATTTATTATATACAAGGTAGCTCACACTTAGTGGTTCTTTAATTAACAAATGCCTTTCCCTTATGCTGTCCTTTTCAGGAACACAGAGGCCTATTAAATATCAAATATCCCATGGAGGTAAGAGATGATCAATTATTTGCTAGCCTTGCAATCCCTGGTCCGTGTAGCAGATTGGTTAATTGATGCATTTATTGTTTTTGTATTGATGTACTGTGCAAATCAGAACAAAATAATGTTATTATTAACAAGATGCACCTCTCTTTAGTATATTACAAACAATATAGTATGATTATTTGATGACAAAAAATCGATTAACCTTTCCTATCTGTGTTTTCAGCATGGTGTTGTAAAAGACTGGAATGACATGGAAAGAATTTGGCAGGTAGATGGATATAAACTTTAATGGAATTTCTTTTTTTTTTTTTTTTTTACACTATTTGCCAGACTGACATTTGTTGTCATTTTAACTCTTTTTTCAAGTATATATACTCCAAAGACCAGCTTCAAACATTTTCAGAAGAGGTAAACATTTTATCTGTGTCATACAGTACTAAAATTTCTTTTACCATTACCTTGGTACACCTGTATGGACAGTAATGTGATGTGTGGTAATTTTTTTCTTACTAGCATCCTGTGCTATTGACAGAAGCTCCCCTGAATCCTCGAAGAAACAGAGAGAAATCAGCGGAGGTTAGAAATAATGAAAAGAATCAAGAAATGGATTTATATGGGGGAGGGGGGGTGAGGAAAGGTGGAAACTATCAATGCCATTGGTTTCTTTCATATCAAAATGACAGCTGAGATGTCTGAGTTCTTTTAACAAATGCTGAAAATTTTACACAAAAAAAGTTAGAGTAAATTATTAGTCAATTCAGTATGGGCTAAAATGAAAATCTTCTAATTAAAGGTGACTTTCAAGTATGTTTCCATGGTGTACTCATTTTTCTTTTGATGCAATTTTCCCACAGATATTCTTTGAAACATTTAATGTTCCAGCATTGTTCATATCTATGCAGGCAGTACTTAGTTTGTAAGTAACGGTTTTTAATTGAATTCTTACCATCTTTTTGCTTTTGTTCCTTATTGGAAGTTCTGTTCATGGGATTCTTTTTTAATGAGGAAACCCTGTCATGATTATATATGATATTTACAGAATAATCTGGGCAAAAAGGTGATAATGGAAATGAAATAATTTAAACAGTAGCTTAAAGGGGATAATGGAAATAACAAGTGTTTATGGCTGGCTCTAGGAGTGGGCAAGATGAAGGGAATCCTGTATTCTGATTGGTTATGTTGTGGTTTAAATTTACCTCTGTTTACAAACTCTTACTAAACATTACTCTTCAGGTATGCTTCAGGTCGTACCACAGGTGTGGTGTTAGATTCTGGTGATGGAGTGTCTCATTCAGTCCCTATTTATGAAGGCTTTGCTATGCCACACTCAATTATGAGGACAGACATTGCTGGAAGGTATGTTTTGGGTCAAATAATAAAATGGATCAAACTACTTTTTACATAATGTACTGTTTATTTAATTCTCATCTGGTGAGCATTAAGTGGACCTTAATTTTGATTGGTTTGAGAGAGTAACTTATTATCCATCACTTTATTTTGCACTGTCAACAGAGATGTAACTGCTTATTTAAGACTGCTTTTGAGAAAGGAAGGCTTCAACTTTCATTCTTCATCAGAGCTGGAAATAGTAAGAACTATTAAAGAGGTGAGAAAATCTTGGATTCTGTTTTGAATACGTATATGTTGAAACTGCAAATATGCTTGTGAATGGTCAATGCAAATACATTTTTGAACAAATGTATAAAAAACTAAAAATGTTTAATTCCTCTTTTTCCAGCGTGCTTGCTACCTTGCAATTAACCCACAGAAAGAGGTAAGTGAAGGAGATCTTAATTGATTTTAAACATTCGGAGACATATTTAATTTTGATTTCATTGCCTTGATGTTTCCACTCATTTTATTGAGAAAATGTCAGTGATCAAAATTATTGATCAAATTTGCAGGAGTCGATGGAAGGAGAAAGAATGCAATATGCACTACCAGATGGAAGCATATTAGAGGTAAAAGACTTTTGCTTCAAAAATTTCCTTAAACTGAACTAGATAAAGGTTACATCTCATGAGTGTGACTTCAATAACTACTGAAGCCTCTTTCAGTTTCAGGTTGAATTGCTACTCCTTCACATTAGCCTGTCATAAGTTACCCTCTATACCTACTGTTATGCTGAGACAGAACCATTATGATAATGTTGAGAAAATGTTCAGTTGTCTCTAATTACTTATTTTTTGTCTTGTTTAGGTTGGACCAGCACGTTTCAGAGCACCAGAACTTCTGTTTAGACCTGACTTGGTTGGAGAGGAATGTGAAGGAATCCATGAAGTAAGAGAGACTGATATAACAGTACTGCCAATTACATTGAGCCAGAGTGTCTAGAACTGAATAATGGTTTTGTTTTTGTTTAGGTACTGGCGTTTGCTATTCAAAAATCTGACATGGATCTAAGACGAATTCTCTATTCGAATATTGTGCTCTCTGGTGGCTCAACCTTGTTTAAAGGTAAGAAGATTTGGCCACATGAAGAAAATACTATCCAGCTGATAAGTTTGCATCATTTCCCTTCCACTTTACTGGATAATGCATTGATGTTGTAAGCACAAGTATCCTAGTAATCCTGATGGAAAGATTTGAGTTTGTGTATTTTGTGGTTCAAAATTGAAACAAGGAATTAAATGCAAGGAAAATTTTGAACTACAACACATCATCAGTTTCAATTTTTCCTTTTTTACAGGTTTTGGAGATAGGCTGCTGAGTGAAGTGAAGAAATTGGCACCAAAAGATATTAAAATTAGGGTTTGTATGCTCTCAATAATTCTTCTTGCACTAAATTTTTTAAAGCTGCATGTAACTACAGCAAGGGCTGGTTGATGAGACATAACATGTCTGACTTTTTTATCAGTGTGACTAAAGGTAATTCGAGTTCTATTCCATTTATTTATTTTTTTGTCTGTCTTTAGATTTCAGCTCCTCCAGAAAGGCTTTACTCAACATGGTTTGGGTAAGTTTGCCTCCCACTTGTTTGAATACTTGTCATGATCCTTTTTCTCAGTATGTTGTGGAACATGTTTGGTTATGAAAACCTTGCATCTCAAAATTCTTAGTTCTCCTTTTTTGTTTGTTATTTTAGGGGCTCTATTTTAGCATCTCTAGACACATTTAAGAAGATGTGGGTGTCCAAAAAAGAATATGATGATGAGGGAGCCAGAGCCATTCATCGCAAGACCTTCTAAGCTACATCAGGCTGTGCTATATGGTTTAAATTATAGAGAAATCTAAATATAAGACAAGTGTCTTGTAAGTTGTACATATGGGCTTCGCTACTCAGTTTTATTCTGATGAAAAGTTTGTGTAATGTGTAGAAGGGGTCTTAGGAATGAGATTTAATGTCTTGATTGCTTCCAGCAGTAATATGTGGATGAACTCTCTTGTTCTCCAAGAAGTTAACTTAAAGAAACCCTGTGAAAGAAAGAATTTTTTTCAAGGTTTTTTTTCAGCTTTGAAATATGGAGATGATGAAAAGCAGATGGTGTTGTATGTCAAGTTTTTTAGTGGTTCAACAGTTGTCTTACCTCCTGTACCAAGAGGTGATGACTATTTATCTTAGATGACGCTTCTTAACTTAATAGAATCTAAGAAAACATTCTCCTAGGAAGAACTAGAGAAAAAGCCTAAGAAAATTGAAATGGAAATACATGGGACATTACAAGTTGGATGATATAGATTATTTGAAGTTTTCATCTGTGGGTTTCATTTGCAGGTGCAAAAATAATTATAGGAATGGCATTGGAGAGGCAGGGCAAAGAACCCTTTTGACAAGTTTGAAGTCAATCAGCTCCTTTACATTAATTGTTTTGCTTTATCTCCTTTCTGTGGACACCTTTCTTGATCAATTATGAAATTCTCCCTGCTCTATAAACACCCTATCAACCAGGCACTCTACAAGGATTAAGGAATTAACAATATGCACATGCTGTCTAAATGTAATGGGAGAATGAAGAGTCAGACCTCTGATCGGGGTTTCAGTAGGTTAAACAATTCTGTGGTGGGTGCACTTCTCTCTACACTTTTCACAAAGTGGTAGATTGTATTCCCCAAAGGAGAAGTATGCTCCAGAGATCATGTTATTTTTATTTCCATTTTTAAAGGTTTATATGAAATTATAGCACTAGTGACATTGAGATTCTATCTAGTAGTCTATATTCTTGAAAATTATCTTTAAATGTGCTAAAAATTCGAAGGAAGATGCCACTGTCTGTAATCTTGCTCAGCATTGTAGCTGCCACCTTTGATGTTTCAAAGTTTCATTCCCCTTTTTGTCAAATCTTAGTAATGTGTCTAAACATAAATGAGTTGCACAAAAAGGCATTTTTAAATTTTCAATTTGTTTTTTTCTGACAGTTTGTTCTGATTCCCACCCTTTAGGTGTTTTGTGATAGGTTTCTGAATTGTTTGTTCCAATAATCGACCATACTCTCCATTGTCGCACAATTAAGGACAATTTTTGAAGGATGAAGGTACTTGTCGAAGTCTCAAAAGGCTGAAATTACACAGATGAGAATTATATCTTCTTTCCCTAAAAGCCTTTCACGGAGTGACCAATAAAAATGTCTCTTTGCAGTATAATTACATTGTTAAGCAGGTAGTCTGAATTGAGAATTATACTAGTCCATAAACAACTTTATATAATGCCAACTTCTCTTAACTAAACTTGTAAGAAATGCTTGGAAGACTGTCGGGAAGACACTTACTTAATACTTATGGTTTCATTAAAGACTTTCATTTCACCAATAGCAAAGAAAGAAAATAATTGTTAATATAAACAATTGTCCTCAATAGGATTACTTGATTTCTTATTTATAAAAAGAGCATGGGTCTTGTTATTTGGCAGGCAGTTATGCATACAATAATTTTATCCAGGTCCAGTTTTGCATTCTGATCTTGTTTGTTGAATATAAGCTGATTCAGACAAGAATGATGGACATTAACCTGTGGAAAAAGAATGATGAGCAGTTATTAAGCAGTGCCTTCAGGTACTGCATGGACTATAAGATTATACTAAGCCACAGGAGATGTAAGAACTTTCTGTTTGTTTGCCTTGGTTATTGGTACAGCTCAGCAGTAAAAGGGAAACAAACAAACAAAAAACAAACAAACAAACAAAAAAACAAACAGAGAAACAACCAAACAACTGACTGTCACATCAGTGATATGTTGCCACATAGGCCCGGAAAGGGAAAAACAAATTGATGAGTTGAGGGAAGAGGTTCACATGTACCTAATAAAATCTTGTTTGAGAATGAACTTCTCACTGACAACTTTTCACCAAATGGTAACCCATTTGTATAACAGTTATGGAAATTGACAACCCTTTTATATTCATGAAGTAAAACTCTGTATTCCTGAAATTTCCTTTTGTTACAAAGGAAAACAAGGGAAAAGGCTTGAAAACTAAACAGCTTTAACTCACTTTTTTATTGAGTTTATCATAAGTTTACCCTTTCACCCTTCTGCAATCTTTCTTGCCCTTACCAATCCCTGAACCAGTTAGTAATTCCCTATCCTTCCATATGGCCCAAGCCTCTAAATGGTGACTCTCTACCACATAGCTATCTCTTAAAGACTTAAAAGGAATTGTACAGGGGACATCCTACCCTTGAGTCTGTCTCCTTTGCTGTTACTGCTTAGTCTTAAAAGACCTAAAGCAGTTTCTCCACACTGTCAACCTTGCAGAGATGAGACCAAACAACAGCTTCATATTTAACTTCACCTTGAATAGAAGTTAAGTGGACTCTCAAAACTAAAAGCACTTCACTTCCCTTGTGTACCCAGCCACCAAAACGTTGGGGATAGACCAGAAATTTTCCTGTAAAATACCCTTACTTTTCTGAAAAAACAAGATATTCAGATGGGGATTGCATTTCAAAAATGACAAGGTAGGCGTTGCTGTAGAAGCTCCTCATAAGCTAAAAAGGGAACTTTTTAAATCAAAATTCGTCAAATTAAATATGCAAACAATCAAAAATCCTTGAAAATAAATTTCATTTTTCACCACAATAAAGTTTACTTTTTATAACAGTTATTTGCTTTTTCACCCATCACTTACAGGAAAATCGTCATCCAAATTTGCGACATTTGAGATACTTTGAAAACTTTGCGGTAGACCGAGAGATTTGTCTTGCAACCGGAATATTCTGAGGCAAACCGGAAGTACTGAAGGGTCAGAAAGCACGCGATTGTCGCGCCCGCGCGCGGTCGGTCGGTCGACTGCCGCGACTTTTACCTTAGTGCTCAGTCCTTTCCAGCTTATTCTCGGCCGCATGGTAACAAGATGGCTGACCCTCTGTAAAGTTGTTCGCAGAGTTTTGCAAGTCTTTTTCTCCTTCAATTTAGCATTATTCTCGAAAATGGCACGACAGAGGAAAGGAAAACACGGCTTTGATTCTTCAAGAGATCATGTAGATAGGACTAAATTTCCTCGGCGCCGGGTGAAGGAATCTTCTTTCAAACCAATTTTAGTGCTGGCAGCTGTTTTTGTTCTTCCATTGTTTTTGTTTGGAGCGTATAAACTTTGGAATTACAAATTATCCACCCGTCTTTTCACGCCACTCGATGCGCCGTTAGTTATAAACAAGAGTGAAATGGAAATGAGTCGCTTCTGGGGAACATATCGATCTAACCTCTACTTTGGGCTGCGGTAAGAAAATTATAGATTTGAAAAAAAAAGCTGACACTATTTTTTTCTTTAATTATGACGACTCACTTGAGCTTGGTTATCTGTTAGTTTCAGTTACAAAGCTAAATTTATTTCCTTTTAAATTTTAAGACTAAAGTCGTTACACATGACTTCTGAGGATTTTTCTCCTGAACCCTTGAACTCTGAAGAATGATGAGCATCAAGTTTCTCCTTACAGAATCATGGCTGAATCAAACAATAAGGTAATGGGAATAAAGGAAATGATCACCATCTAGAGAATCCTGGACTGTGAAACAAATTCTCCTGGCCAATTCCATGTGAAATGTCAAGAGAACAGTGTGTTGATTATGCACACTAATTTTAGGGTGAAGAGGAGTAATGGAGACTGTTGTAGAGGGTTCTGTGAGGACAGGCGAGCTTACCCTAGTTGGGGGGAGTTCTATTCACCAGATCCATATGGTTTGGCCCTTTACACCCTAACATCAAAATGCATATTCTCCATACTGTTCTCTATACATTTCCTAAGGTGCTGAAAAGGAGAATTTGATGATCAATTATGAGCCTCTTTAATTGGAGATCATTTCCTTTATTCTCATGACCGTTATCTATAATTTAGAGATGATATTGTAAGGAGAAATAAGATGCTAGTCACTCCATGGATTTAAAGGATTAAAGGGTGAATTATCATGCAAGTGTTCATTTATAACAAAGATGTGATGATAATTATCTCTAGCCCAACAAAATGTAAGGCTGGATAGGAATTTATCCTTCAGTTAGTTTTCACTATATTTCAAACAGCTTAGGGAAGGTGCTGTGTCTTTGGTTACCCTACATATTTAAGAAGTTTTAACTTGATGAGAAAAAAATCAAGTATTTTCTTGATCTCATTTCCAAGAAAATGAAGCAATGTAAAAGGTGTTGAAGTTACTATCCATTGAGGAATTGATAATTTAAGGTAACAAAACCATTTTCAACTGCCTCAAAGAGATACATTGATAGAGTTAGGAATTGAGCCTACCTGTTGCAAAAATCATTTTTACATTTACTACAATAATGTGAGTTCATCTTGAACTGGTCTTTTGGAGAATGATTTTGAGACCATTATTACTGGATCAAACTAGACCACCAGATCTTCTTCTTTGTGTGGGAATATCAAATACCTCTTTCATCTCCATAACCCTACATAGAATGTATAATTATGGCAGAAAATGAAGACGCATGCAATTTTTTTTAAATTTAGCTGGCCACCTTCCAGAAGATTTTGTGTGGATTGAACTTGCTCAATTGCAAACCTTTTTCTATTGTCCACAGAACAAGGAGTCCTAAGTCCCTCATGACAGGTTTAATGTGGTTCCCTCAGCTTTCACCTGATGGTCAAGTAACCATTCGTCACACTTGTGAACAGTCGGACGGGCTTCCTAAGTATGGTTGGCTTAAACACGATGGCACCAACTTTGGCTCTCAGCAAATAGTTGACAAAGATTTTGAGTTGAATACAGACTTTGTGAAAAGGTTGGGTGGAGATCATGGTGGAGACTGGACTGCAAGAATTTCAGGAAAGAGAACGGTTGGTGTTTTTTGCCCCATTTAGTCATACCCTGATTCTCAGGGTCACTTAAAGACACAACAAGCATGAGCTAATAATCAGCATTTTTGAAATGTGTCCAAAATCAAACTTTAAAGAGATGCACTGATTTTTCCTTTCTGACCTTTGCTTAATTGCTGACAAGAGAGTTTTTCAACCTTAAGTTACTTTTCACCAGTCTCATTCACAGACTTGATTTTTTGTTTAAGATTTTATCTTAGATTTAACTGTCAGATTGAGGTGAAATTGAAAATGTAAACAGTTTAAATGCAGAATTTCATTGTAGACACTTAATCGAAATTTCAAATGACTCTAAATCGTTTAACACTTTGAAATATGTTTATTCATTTGTTATTTTTGCGTCCGGTTCGTTTTTTAGGGAAACCCCAGGCAGATGGTTTCGTTACTTTTCTATGTCACTTACGAAGGAGAAGCCCAACTGCAGCCAGTTGTCCACAAGAACACACTTACAGCGCTGCGCGGTTACACGCCTGAACTCGGTTCTTTTAAGCTATATTTTCCACGCCCCTCTAAAGTCTTGTTGTCGTCGTTCTTAATTACACACACGCCGCACGTGCATACGGTCAAGGAAATAGTGATGCAGAACATGCGTGGGGAAAAAATGAAAGATGGCAAGAATATGCAGCTGCTTGCCTTAGCAGGTCACGTGGCTAAACGTGACCAGAATGGGCGTGAGTTACCAGTGAACCTATTTGTCCAGCAATGGATTCTCGAACTTCCTTTCGACGTGGAGTTTGTGTTCGAGTCTGAAAGTTCCTCAACCAGGGAGAAAAGCCTGATAGGGGCTGCTTTCACGAATCTTAGAGATAAATACAGCGCCGAATTTGACAAAAAGTTTGAAGAGAAGTTTTCGTTGAAGGCTAAAGGGTTTAATGACGATGAGGTTAAATTTGCGCAGGCTGGGCTAAGTAACATGATTGGAGGCATTGGTTATTTCTATGGAAGCTCAAAAGTGATTTCTCGGTTCTTTAAGGAACCGAAAGATTACTGGGAAAGCGCTTTGTACACCGCAGTTCCGTCGCGTCCTTTCTTTCCACGAGGTTTCCTCTGGGATGAAGGCTTCCACCAACTACTAATCAGTCAGTGGGACTCGGATATAAGCAAAGATATCATCGGCCATTGGCTGGATTTGATCAACATTGAAGGTTGGATTCCTAGGGAGCAGAT
The DNA here is from genome assembly GCF_964200805.1 of Pocillopora damicornis. Lineage (NCBI taxonomy): Eukaryota > Metazoa > Cnidaria > Anthozoa > Scleractinia > Pocilloporidae > Pocillopora > Pocillopora damicornis. The sequence continues at coordinate 19,102,054 of NC_142671.1, forward strand.
TCTCGGCGACGAAGCCCGAACGAAAGTACCTTCAGATTTCGTCGTACAGCACAACGAAAACGCAAACCCACCCACTTTGATCCTGCCTATCAAATCGATGGTGGATAAGGGCGTGTTGGATGAAGAATACTTGCGGAAGATTTTTCCTCGCCTGAAGGCGTGGTTTAATTGGTTCAACACTACACAGTTAGGAAATCAACCATCTACATACAGGTGGCACGGGAGGGATGCTAAGACAGACAGAGAGTTGAATCCTAAGACGCTTACCTCCGGGTTGGATGATTATCCCCGTGCGTCGCACCCGTCAGACGATGAAAGGCACGTTGATCTACGTTGCTGGATGGCATTTGCTGCAGGACTGATGGCTGACATCGCTGAGGCTGTGGGTGAGAAGTCAGATGCCGGCTTGTACAAATCAACGAGCCAGTATCTGTCGGACAACAGGCTGTTGGACGAGTATCATTGGTCTTCAAAGGCGGAGACGTATAGCGATTTTGGCAATCATACCAAGTTTGTGAAGCTTGTTCAGCGTGTTATGTATCCGAATCAACCCGGTTCGCCCAAAAAGACTGTTCGCATCGTTACATCAAAGCAGGGTCCTTCTCTTAGGTACGTGAACGCAGTTGGTTACGTCAGCTTGTTTCCATTTCTGCTTCAGATCCTGGATCCCACTTCACCCAAACTTGAAAAAGTTCTCACTCAGTTAAGAGACCCAGAGAAGCTGTGGGGTAAGTACGGTATACGGTCCTTGTCCAAGAGCGACCCCGTCTACAAGAAGCACAACACTGAACACGATGCTCCTTACTGGAGAGGAGCCATATGGATCAACATCAACTTCCTGGCCGTGAGGGCCTTGAACCACTACGCTAGCATCCCGGGGCCTTACCAGGGCACAGCTAAAGCAATTTACACAGATTTACGACAAAATCTAATCAAAAATATGTTCAGGGAGTACGAGAGGTCAGGGTTCATATGGGAACAGTACGACGACGGAACAGGTCATGGGAAGGGGTCTCATCCTTTCACAGGGTGGTCCTCTCTCGTGGTGCTCATGATGTCAGAACATTTTTAAAAATTTAGCACAGGTTTTTAAAATTTATTAGAACAAAATAATATTGACTATTGATTGTGACTCAAAAGAACACTCTAAAAGAGATTTTATCGTAGTTCGTTCAAGGGCGCCTTTGATTGGGTGTCGTAAACCCTAAACTTAAGTAATCACAAGTTAGGTCGAAGAAAAGGAACAATATGTGCATCTACCGTAAACGCTCTAATAAACTTTCTCCTTTGTTGTCCCTCTTTCATAATAAGACTCCTCCTCCCTAATAATGTCTCTCCTTAATAGGTCCCTCTCCAACAGGCCTCTCCCCTCCCCAATTGGCCCCTATTTTCCTTGTCTTCCCCCCTCCCCAATAAAGTACTCAAAACAAGTGGTGTAACAATCATTCGTTCGGGAAAGATAGTTTTACAGATTAAAATATACTCGTATTTGAAAGTCTAAATTAGTTTCCTAACTCTGGGCGACAATTCAGAAGTATGAAAACGGCTCACATGTTGTTCCTCAGTGAGACAGAACTGTGGTGACAGTAATAGCTACAAAGTAGACGAATATTTACACAATTCCAACCATGCCGTTTCTCTTTACTCGTGCTTAGTAAGTAATATGAAAAATTCAATCTTTCATCATCGCTGGATCCCGTCCAAAAGGAATGAACTGATTTTCACCGTTTAAATTTGGAAGAGTAAAAATCTGTGAATTTCGTGAACTGCTTCTCGCTTTTTTAAGCTTGGAAGAGTAAAAATGGGTAACTTTCGTGAACCCCAGTCCTTTCCTTGTAACTGAAGATCAGTATGAAAAAAAATATCACTGATTTAGTTGAGTGGTATGGCCTCCTAACCGTAAGTCTCGAGATCAGACTAATACTTCTCTCTTCAAGCTGTTAAACAGTTGCTTGTAAATTTCTTTAGAGCGTTAAAATAGAGTCCGCCGCTTACTGTTCAGTTTTTTCTATTCTTATCACCTGTTTGCTTGCTACTCAATTGATACTGTAAGGAAAATTACCATGTTAATCGATTTGGGTTTTAATTAAGGGTTAAGAGTTCACCCTATGGTTTTCGTAGATGGGTCCCAATTAGTTGTTAGCCGTACAGTACTGAAGATAGACTCTACCTTGGTCGTAACGATGGTATCAAGAACTGGTAAACTTAACCCTTCAACTCCCAGAAGCAATGAACATGTAATTATAATATCCATACATAATCCAGCAAGCAGGTAATGAGAAAACTCAAACTTATCAGGTAGGATTTGTTCTCACGATCTAGCACCAAATTCTCGTAACCAATTTGTAAGGAAATGCTAAACAGCTAGAAGGGAGGATTAACAATCACATCTTGGGAGTTCAAGGGTTAAAGCTAACTGTTATCAAAGACGCCAAAGGTGGATTTGAAGAATCTAGTCATGACTGTTTTCACTTTCACACCGTGACAATATTTCCTGCCAATAATTCATACCCAACATGTCGCTATATATTGTATAAAATATAAGTTTGGGGAAAGGATGGGCTCCTTGGATACTGAAATACCCATTATTTTTTTCCATGAGGCACTTAAATGGCCTTTAAAACTACATTCGCTGATCCAATCTCTATTGTGAAAGACAGCCGGGTTAAAATGGATGAGAGTAACAGATCATTCTCGGATCAAAGACTGAGCCCCTGGCCTCTCTTTGAAACAGAGGCTCGTGAAATCTCGGGGATGTCCTATTCCATCGCGTCCAACCAGCTGAATCATGAGAGGAGAGGAGGATAGAGAAATGGGAGAGAAAAGTTAGCCGTGAGAGAGGAAAGGGGAGCATGAGAAAAGTTAGCTGTAAGGCCAAACCGCGTGACCGTGGAAAACTACCTCTCGTGATACTGGAAAAAAAAAGTTGGACCATTTATCTATAGTAGTGGAGCAAATATTTTTTATTTAAATTTAGTTCAAGTCAAAATAGTACTGATGAAATTTTTATTTGTGAGGTGACCAAACGGACCTAAACCGAAAGCATACAACAGTAGTAGTGTGACGCAAAACACGCATATTATTCAAAGTGAACGGCACGTTAAAACTGTCCAAAACAATCTTCTTTATTTCTACTTTACTTGCGATCTGTAAGGAGATGCATTAAGAGCCATTTAAAACTTGATCTAAAAAAACATTTTTTTCCTTCGTTTGTTTGTTTGTTTGCGCGCTTAGTGTCTCATACTTGCATCTGTTTTGACTTCTTATTGGTTTACTGTATGTTGCCATTTGCTAAGATCGACCACTTTCCGACCTATGAAACTGCACTGAAAACGCCATAGTACCCCTTCTCTCCCGACTTCAGACCATTTAGAACGACAGAGAGAAGACCCCACGGCGTTGTCCAGTCTCCCTAGCTCCGTAGGGTGGAAAGAGGAGAGACCCTGGGAACGATTTTGCTTAATACTTCGTGCGTGTCAATTAACGGAAGTGTGCGAACTAGCAGGTTGTTCAAAAAATAAAACGCTTCCGAAACACAAAATTAACGTCCACGACAAATGACTGTAACAAAGTCTATATTACTGTTCAGAGATTTCCGCGATGTTTTCTGTGCTCTTCGTTTGGGCACTTTGCATCTACTCTTTTCCTTAAATCTCTGTTGGGTTATGTGAGGCATCATCCTTAAACACAGATATAAAAACATCGTGATTAAAAGATAGAAATTTGCCCATTTATTTCTGTATTTTTCAAAAGAAATAGAAATTAAAAAAATGACTAACCAATTGCACCTATAAAAAAAAAGGTATAAAGTTGTATACACATGGAGACAACTACAGATCCATACCTCATCCGGCAAGTTAGCTGCTGCGTCTATTGCTTTCTTCCTGTTTTTTTCTATTAAAACAACAAAAAAAGAGACAAACAGATAAATGGTCTAATCGAGACATAATGTGTTGATTAGACTGGGTATAGCTTTAGAACACTAGAGTTGACTACTTTATCTCTTGAATAAACCCCTTTACCACTTAGAGTGTCTGGCTTTTTATTTCTTCTTGCACACACTTTAGGAATCAAAAGTTAAGGTCATGTGAATAAAAGAAATGATCACCTAATTGTCAAACAAATTACAAAAAATGGGATTTTATGGAGGACATTCCGCGAGCTGACTCTTCTTGTCCACTGTTTCCAGGTTGAATTGGAATTTAGAAAGTTGGCTTTTGTGAAGGGGTGACCCAGAGAAAAACCCTTAGAGCAAGGACGAGAACCAACAAAAAACGCAACCCACATGCGACACCAGGTCCGGGAATCGAATCCGGGTCACAGTAGTGGGAAGGCGTGCGTTCTCACCACCGTGCCATAAATGCTCTAATAAATTCTTTTTGTCAGTACCACAGAAATTGTAAAGAGAACAGTGGGAAGAGTATGAATGTTAACCTTAGGGTGGAAAGGGTCAACAAGTTAAATGGCTCTCTAAAGTTGCAACTTAAACCACAAAACCAATGTAAGGCTTTCCCTCAGTTATGTCACAGAATGCAGCCCTCCCTCTTCAAGTATATCTTGCATTGAAAAAAAGAAATACTACCGGAGCCTATATTACCGAGAAACTGAGTAAGCGAGAACCTTCAAAGCACTTACCGAGAGCAGCTAAACTTTCAAATAACTTGTCGATGTGTTTCCTGATAATGATAAATGAAATATTGATGAATGAATTGGTAAATTGACGGTTTAGTCCGTCAGACGATAAGTCTGTCAATCCGTCAGTCTAGCAATCAGGCAGGCAGGCAGTCAGTAAGACTCTCAGCCTAGCAGTCGAGAAGTCAGTCAGTCAGTTAGTCTAGCAATCAGGCAAGCAGTCAGTACGACTATTAGCCTGGCCGTCTAGCAGTTGGTCAGTCAGTATAGCTACCAGGCAGGCAGTTGTAAAATTTTTAGTCTAGCAGTCTGTTAGTCAATCAATGAGCTTGCGAGCCTTCCAGCCAATTTGACATTCAGTCAGTAAATCAGTCAGCCAAAAGTCAGTTGGTTCTCAAGTTTGTTTGTTATTACCAGTGTTGTGTTTTCTACCTTCAAAAGTACTGATTGTATATGATACTAAGGAAAGAATAATTACAAGTGCCTTGCCTTTTATCAGGAGGAAGATCGACTGCATCATAATAACGACTTCGTCTGCGACTGTTAAATTCAAACCCATACTTGGCTATCAGCTCAAAAGTTGCCTGAAAGAGTTGAAAAGTATCACAACAGCAACAAATATTGGGACCCACACACACAAAAAACACCTAATAAGACAAAGCGATAGACAAACTGTCAAATCTTTGGGGTGTAAAAATTTTACGGAAGTACATAAAATCGTCTGAAGTTATTGGATGAAGCAATGCAGTCTCAGGTAATATTCTGGAAGGATTTCCAAAAGTAGAGATGGAAAGAAACAAAGGCAATCCACGTAAAATTGCAATGAAACGACACTATATCTTACTTCTGATGCACACGTCTAAACTAAGCCGAGCGCATCCCTTTACCTGTCACCCAATATATCGATTGAAGCACCTACACACCTAGAGTGTGACATCCTAGCCAGAAAAATACTGTGACAGTCTAGTGTGACATGCAGCGTGACACTTACCACTACTTTGGTTTTGTCACCTTTCTTCACCGCCAGATTCAGTATGTTAAAGAGACTTGAAAAACTGGAGTGAAATTAAAAAAAAAATTACCATGAAAAGTCCATGTTTCTACAACGTAAGACTCACAAGACACGTAAACCAGAAATACCCTTAAATCTTGCGTTCCACTAATTTACACTCATTTTTGTGTTCAAGAACAACTAATTTTGCTATTCAAATATTCTTATATCAAGTCTTACATTAACAGGTATAAACTTCGATTTAAATACCTATCCTATACATGTTAGGTATGTCGCAAACAAGTTGGCTATGAGGCCAAGCATGATACAACTTAAAATGACATAGTAAGTGAATTTTTTTCCAGAAAAGTCCCCAAGAAATGGTGCCAAAATCAGCACAGAAAATACAGGCCACGATTTTTTGTGAGTAATTTCCGAGTTGCAGGCAAAAAATTAGAGACACTAGAGAAAGGTCTCCACACTTTAATAAAACCTGACCTGACAATGCATAAAGTACTTACTGTGGAAAGGCTTCTACTTTATTGTACATCGCTAAACAATTCCTGAAATAATAGAATCCCTAGTTAGCCTAACATAAATCTGTTTTAAAATGTATATCCAAAAATAGGTCGAAGGTGGTGTCTTTAGGATGGCATGGCCACAGCAACAACAACAACAACAACAACAACAACAACAACAAAAGCAATTTTTCAGTGCTGTAAATGAAAGCATATGAAATTGGGAATAATCATATCATATAACAGGGTACCAAAACTAATTACAGAGCTAAACTAGTTGGAGCAATTCACAATCGGAGCAATCAGAGAAATCCATTTCTTCTATCAAACGGCATTTAGGTTAAAATAAAGAGAACGTGCGGACCCATGTATTTTTTGTGTGTATAAAAACAGCCAGTGTTTTATAGATGCACTGAAGGCCGACGATTTGCCAGCTACTTGTTTCTGAACGGCAGGCCCTTTTAATAAGACTAAGCAGTAATTAAAAGTGTCTGTCTAAATCTTTACTGGCTACTCAATTTCAATGGCTTACTATTAAAATATACGATGTAGAAAAAGATATAATAATAATAATAATAATAATAATAATAATAATGATAAAATAATTTCTCAACAGGAAGCAATCTCCTCCAATAAGTGGTTTCAGAACGGCCCTGTTGAGAATATTATAACCTATGAGTTAGTTTGTAACCTTACCAAGCTTCTTCTAGTTTATCGTTTACAGTGTACATCCGAATGATTAGAGCAATGGTCAGTGGAGGAATACTATAACAGCAAAAATTGAAGATCCTCATTAGAGATTAAAAAAACCTTTCAAACTCAGTTTAGAAGATTCACTTTAACATTAGTGTCAAGAAGTTTCTTTACAATATTCCTTATACAGCTGGAGAAAAAAGAAAGGGAAGTTTGAGAGAAACGTAGAATTAAATGCAATCTTTATAATTCTCTTAGTCTAAAATTCAACAAAAAAAAAACAGACTTAAAGGAGGAAGGAAGTTGACTAACAAGTAACTTCTCCTCACAAATTCAATACATTACTCAACAACCAGGTGATGAGAATACAAAAACACATCCTTGAGAGGCTGTGATTTGCAAAAAAAAAACAATTTTCCTAACTTATTTGCATGCTTATGTGCAACAGCTGGAAGGAAGATTTAACAACCTGATCTTGGGCACACACGGGTTAAGAGAAACATACCTTAGCTTGAATACTCCTACCCAATGTAAAACATCGTGCATGACTTCCAAGTTCTTTTTAAGATCCTAAGATGATGAATGATTTAAAAACACTTAGTGACTTTAAAATCACAATGAAGTCTGACATCTGAATGAGATTACATGGTTTATTTCTTTCTGTGGCATCCATTTAAAAGAAGAAAAAAGAGGGAGTCTGGAGGGGATGAATAAGGGGGCGCAAGAGAGGTCTGGGATAGCAAATTTGAAATGACAGAGTAACGACCTTGGAATCTGATTGCACAGACTATAATACAATGAAAGAGGGAATTATCCTAAGGCCACCACTGGTTTGGAAGATTTCTAGGTTCCAGGCAATAACATTCCCCAGCCATCAAACATAAGGGGGGCCTAGGGGAAAAAAACTTTTTCAAGTATTTCAAATTTTGTACAATTCCTAAGATAATCACTACCACCATTATTTATTGAGTAGATGTTTCTGAATTTCCAACAAACCTCAGGATTGTCAGCTGCAGCAAGGGTTTTAATCAATGCTCTGACTACATTTTCTGAAATCTCTACTTTATACTTTTGCATATCTGTTAAAGGGAAAGAAAACATTAACTAATAAATTCCTGCAATAGTTAGTCTTCCTGTTGGGGAGAAGAACAAAAGGACAGCTTCGACTGACCTTGTTTGAAAATGATAAGAGGTTAAAAAACAATGGAACCAGCAGGAAATCCTTGCAAGAGTTGAATGGTCAATGGAGGGAATGAGTCAGATGCTTAGATGGAGGGAACACAGCTTAGCAATAGACTAATTAATAAGATCTGCTACTCTACTTCTCATTGTTTTACCACTTTACAAAAATTGGCTGCATTTTGAGGATGAGCTATCTAATGCAGGCTGTCTGGCTGCAATAAACTTTCAAGAGGCTCCTCTTGTTCTCAGTTTCTAGTTCAAATTGAAAATTTGGGGTGTAAGTTTTTGAGGGAGGAGCCCAAAAAATGGAACCTGGAGGTTGAAAACTTACCCTGATAGAGTTGTGGAGCAATTTTTGCATTGTGAGTCTTGTACGCCTGGTTCAGAAGGGTGACATAGACATATGATCTTGGTCTAATTTTCTAAAAAGCAAACAATTTTTTAAAAATATTCAAAAAATATGAATGGAATAACAGACCTGCTGTGATGAAAAAGATTTATAGAAAATAAATATCTTCTCTTGAACAGGGAGATTTGCTTTACGTTACAGGCGACAACAATGACTTTTAATGTTTACACCTAATTTCTTCTCTCTTCTGGCACTATTTATTATTTCAAAGGGGGTGTGCCAAAATAGTTCAAGCTGTTTTCTAACAAAGAAAAGAACAAGTGAAAGATGAGTTTATGTAATGAATGACATATGCATACTCTGAGAAAAAGAGCTGAGTGCTCCAAATCGGAGTGAAACCTATAACCATCCACAAAGTACTTTAAATGCTTCAACACTTAGCTTTAAGATAACATCAGAAAAACTGTAAGATTATAAACCAGGGTATTACAATAAAAAAAAGAGACAATAAAAGACAAAAAAAAAGCATGAGTTAAGATGGGGTTGAGTTTGTTACAACAACAGCAAGCAATACATCAAAAGATATAATATGAAACAGCTATCAAACATACCTCAGGTACAATTTCTTTGTAGTACTTATATAGCAAAGGAAATTCCACATCTGATGTTGAGAGGGCCAAAAGAAATGTGGAACTACAGCGGAAATAATGAATGAATGAATGACTGGACAAATGGATGGAGGAGTGAGAAATATCATAACATTAATTAAAGAATCGATCGGTCAGTCAATCTATTCACTTGCCAGTCAATCAATCAATCAATCAATCAACCAATCCCTGAGCCAGTCAATTAGAAAAACAATCTGTCATTCTGATTGATTGGCTGACTGACTGACTGACAAACAGGCTCTTTTGTCTTTTGATTTCATGATCCACTGAAATTAATTGTTCAGTCAGTTCAAAATCAAGCAAATCTTCATAGCTCCTTAGCTCAAAGAATTCAGTCAGACAACTCAGATGGGGTGACAAGATTATCTCTCATGGAATTTTTCCCAGGTGAAAATGATATCACTACATCTGTGTACATTAATTTTGCTTCAGCAAGTCTTCTTTGTATAACCAGCAGTTCACAAAGCAAGGTAACAGTAAGGTCATACTAAATTCTTACTAAAAGTAGTACAGGACTGTTTTTTTTTCTTATACACTAGTGTGTATACTATGGTAGGAATTTTCTTGTATGTACATTAAAAATCTTTCCACAAAAAAATCACTTACTAGAACTGAGAATATTTCACACCAAGATAAGAAACATTCCTGTCTTTCTGCACCAAGTTGTACACACGTATTGCTATATTAGCATCAATACAAAGAATAGCCTTTAAAAAGAACAAATTAGAATCAAATTTTGTTTCAATTATGGTTTTTTTCTTGTAAAAATTTTTTAGGCATCATTTTGTGGTCAAATGGGAAAGACTGTTTGTCAATTCTGAAGTCTTTTAGCAGGCCAGAACTAATACTCCTATGAACTGAGTAACTTGGGCTCTAAATTATTTTCAATTTCTTTCTAATAAAAATGGGAATGCTCTGAAGTCTTTTCATTCCTTATCAAATATTTGTAAACATGAGTGTCATTTTTTAGGTAAAAATACTTACTGCACTCATAGCTGTGTTGAGGAAGTTGCCTAAAAAAAATGTATTTTTTCCCATCAGCTCAAAACAAAAGCAAAATTAGGTAAATTTTCATATACATAAAAAAATAATTCTCAAATCTGAACAATAATGAGGCATAAATAGTGTGAAACCTCAATCATCCATACCTCAATTATCTATTTTTTTTTTGCATTATCTTATCTTCTGATCAACATAAATAATTTTTTTGAAAGAATTATTTCTATTTATAACTGTTCCATGTAGTCACTATTTCCAAAAACCTCTATAAACCTTTTTATTTTGCAAATGTAATCTGACTTATTTTTTTGCCATGGTCATTCCATTAAACCCTGAGTTAACTGTAAGCTAACACCCTAAAATGCAACACTTTCAACCTCTGCCACCTGACATCTTTCAGTTAATCACAAAACAAGTTGAGAAAAAGGATAAAAAATTGTGTCCCTGGCAAACTTGCGTACAGCTATCTTAGGTTTTTCTTTAAATACCAAAACACTCAACAGGCCTAAACACACCAAGAGACTGTGGGGAACTTCCATTACAAATGGACTTGGCAAAGTCCTTTCTTTTAAAGAAGAAAGATATTTGAAATGATTATTACAGCTATTACGGGGTTTGGCAACAGTGGCATGGACAAAATGGACAAATATAGTCAATACTGGAGAAAAACTTGAGCAAAATAGAATCAAGAAAAATGGTGTGTTAGTGGAACCTAAAAAAAGGAAACAAAGTACAAATGTGAAAAAGGACGCAAATATAAGATTCTTCATCTGTGTGAGTGCAAAAGGTCCAGATTGATATATTCAATTTGCTTCTGAGCAATCAAAAACTCTTTTTCTTATATCATGAGCTTATCATGTAAAAGGCTAAAAAGAGGTAGATTTCTGTGGTAGAAGTCTTACTATCTTCTGGATCTATAATGGGTGGGAGATTGGGCAGAGATTCCAGTTGAGTGAGAATTAGATCAAGAACTGCAGGACTTGCAAACATCTTTTTCAATGGTTCTGAAAAGACAAGGAAAAAAGAAATAGTTTCTAAATGGTTAAGAAATTATAATTACAGTGTATAAATATCTTCTATATCACTTTGTCTCACAGACTCTTATTTACCCATCTGTGGGTCTACTTGAATGTACCTACTCATTATAGGAAATGTTTTTGTTTGGTGTTGTCCAGGTATACATTCACAGTAATATCTGTGTTTGTTTGTACACATGTTTGTCTGGCTTTCCATTTTTTGGGTGACCATCAATCTTCTTGTGCCTTTTCATCAGAGTGACTAGAAGAATTGTGGGTTTTGCATATTTCATAAGCAGAAAAATGGAGTTACGCTATTGGTGGGAATATGGTAATTAGAGAAACAACAATAAAAGTAAAATAAAAAGCTTTCATCGATATGATAGGGATTAAAAATGCTGATTTTAAAGATAAATTGTTACTCTAGATAACAGTCCAACTGTCTGTCTGTCTCTCATCTTCTTGTTTCTTCTTTGTCACTAGGTCACATGCCTATAAGCCCTTTTCCTAGCTGTTACTTTACAAGGTTACTGGTCTTCACACCTTTCCTCTTGGATGGGGATGAACTACATACAATCAACACATATTAAATAATTACATTGTACAAAATCTGACATTTACGTTTATTCTGCTTCCTTTCCTTCTTCTTGTTCCAAAATGGCAGGTATTCTGCTCGTAGTAACTGAGTGTATGATTCCAGAGAAGGCTCTTAAAGAAAACATACTTTCCATTAGTTATGAAAAAAATAAGTTTCTTTTACCAAGAACAGACATCTTATTCATTTCAAAATACCCTTTTCATTTTTTTGCTATGTAACAAATAATCTACACCTCACTTAATTAAGCAGCATTTTGCATGTACTGCAATATGACACAGTCTAAAAAATTAAGGAAAGGTTGATGAAAAAAAAAAGAATTAAATTCTCCCTCTTCAGTCTTGATAAATAGCATGAGAGGTACCACCTCTCTTCCTAGATGGAAGCTTGTCAACAGTTGAACTATTATCCTTCCCTTAGCATTTAGTGAAGTTTCCCTAGAAATTTGATGGTACCCTGGATGCAGAGAGGTCCTAATGAGCACAAAACAATGACCTATACTCTGGTTCAAACCCAGAATTTTTATTCTGGGCATGAAATATAACTCAGGTTTAACTGTAAACAAATCAGTGTTCTTTTACTATGTAACTAACAGAAGTGATTAACATGTAACTTCTCCCTATAAAATCCATACAGCATATTCAGCAAACAAGTAATGAGATTACTCAAACTCATCAGGTAAAAGTTCTTATCTTGATCTACACGTAACACCAAATTCTCACAATGAATTGAGAGGAAATTTGTAGCAGCTAGAGAGGAGAATTAATCAGATCTTGGAGGTTAAAAGAAACATGTTATGTGTCTATCCTTGTGACAACAGAGGTATCGTTACTTCTTCCCACTGAAATTGACCCAAGATATTGGGGATAACAATAAAAGGTCTGAAAATAGTCTGGTAAATGTGATTTCAGGGGTTGCAATATATTGGGTAACAAATCAAAAGATTCAAGATGTGTTCCAGTCATGATGCTGGGACCCTCATTGCAATATAACAGAACCAACTTACCTATTCCAAGATCTTTCATGTCTCTCATCAAGGACAGTACAAGCCTTGTCCTTTGTCCTTCTTTAACTCCTACAACAGCAACCCTCATAAGGGAATTGAATGTGACTAGTAGAGAAATACAAAGGAATACCTAAATTAAATTTTTTCTGATTATGTTAAAAAGGAGGGAGATGAGGAGGAAGAGGAAAAATAAATTAGGTAGATAAGAGAATTCAGCAGGATCATATTCACACCCAGGTCATGTTTTTAAAAATTTAATACTAAAAAACCCTGACTGCAATGATGGGGGAAGTACTCAAGGATAGATAAAAAAGAGAATAACTGACTGAAGAAACATGATCAGTGGGCATTCTCTAAAAAATGACATGCACACTACAATTAGTGATGGTATTTATGGTAATGACATGAACAATTTGTTTCAAAGGAATTATTACAGTAAAATAAACTCACTGAGATCAGGAATGACTACAGGTTCTTTAACCATTTCTTTGACAAGAATCTGAAAAAGGAAAGCCAAGATGTCAAACCAGTAATTTAGATTTCACTCAAAGTTTGTGTCAGTGTCAAGGCAAACTTTACAAGATCATTTAGGCTTCAAGCATGTACTTCTGCAAACTTTTTCACAACAAAGGCCAGAGAGATAACCTTCTACATAATGTTCATGATGCTTGGTAAGTTTTTCTGGTTTGCTGGTAGCTAGTTCCAAAATGTGTTTGCTTGAAGTCAACTTCTATTTCTAGGTAAAGGCAGATCTGCATTCTGCAGTCTGTAAATACTACACACCATTGAAAAAAATGTTTACTAAACCCAAATCTGTTCAGACTTGAGACAGCATTTGGAACAACAATGGAATTAAGGGACTCCTTAACCCTTTCACTGCCATGAGCAACCAAAACAGAATTTCTCTTTACGATATCAATATAATATCAAGCAGACAAGTGTTGAGAATAGGGGAAAATATAAAGAACAGGACTATTAGTTGATCTACTACCAAATTCTCCAAAAATCATGAGAATTGTATGGCAGATAGTAAGGATAATTATCTTTTCTTTTCATCTACCTTCAGTTCTTCCTTTAACTGTGATGACATTTTCTCCCATTACAGATATACCTGAACAGTGAAAGAGCTGTACAGTCAGGGTAATATGTACTGACCTGTGCCATTTCCCAATTTTCAATTCTTGAGATTCCCTTTAATAGATAATTGTAGGTCAACAGAGAAGCTGCATATAAAAAAAAAATGGTTTTCATGAGTAAAACTGACAGGTAAATTATTAATTCAATATCTATCAGTTTAATCAAAACTACATTCATTTATTTAATTTATCCTTATAAAATTTGGAACACAAAAATCCAACCTTGGTGTCCATTTGCTCTCATTCCATTGATTAGCATATCAAAGGCTCTTTCATAGGCTCTAAACTAAAAACAGGAAGACAATAATTGTCTCAAAGATGTTCATCTTCAGGTACATATTTTCTGTATATCTTTTAATTGCATTGCAAATACAGAGATTGTGAAAACCAAAACCATGAGAGAAGACACTCCCACAATATAGGTGGAATTATAAAAGCACTTTTCTGTGGAACAATTAACAATTATTTACCAAAGCAGAAGTGGATAGTGGTGGATATTTACTGAGTGGCAAAACTGCTCAGCCTGTCCTGTAGCCATCTCAAGAATTTAAAGCAGGAAATTTCTCAGGTCATGATATGGGAATCTACCTGTCTTAAAGAAATTCCTTCACATAGCCAATAAACAAAAAAGACCTGTCATCAATTAAAATCATTTGAAGTTTAATTATTATACCTTTATCAAACCTAGCATCATAGCTTCATATGTTCGGCCATCTTTGGTTGTCATACTTTTAAACAATCGTTCCGCATAATTGTCACTGCTGTTAAAAGAGACATGAAAATAACTTTTCAGTTCTCTAGAAACATTTTTTTTAAACTTTGTGTTTCAAGTGAGATACATGTACAATGCATGCAATACAATAAATGATCCAGCGTTTTTTTTTTTTTTGTAAAAAATTGTCTTCCTCCTCACCTAAGTAAGGAGACTTCATGTGAAACACCAGCAACAATTTCCAGCCACATTGTAACAGTTTTAATTGCTCATTTGAAAAAAAACAAACAAACAAACAAACAAGAGTATTATAGTACTAACAAATACAACAAACTACTTAAAGAAGGAACAAAAAACAATACACAAAATATATGAATAAATAAACCATTCACTCACTTCCATAAAACAGTAATTGTACCACCATCACCCTATAGAATGAAGTACACAAATTATTAATCAGTTCTTTAATCTGAAAGGCACTACAAGTTGAGCTTAAATTGCAATTTTCATACATGCAAATCAACGTAAGATTATTTTACAATTTTGTATCAGTGGGTATTCTAATTCCAGAAAAAAAACCAGTAGGTTTAAATGGATCACATTAAAATGATAATGAATAAACTGGTAAAACTTTAATGGGTCTGAGAGGGAAACCAGGGGAGGGATACACAACATTCTCAACCCTTTTACTCTCAAGATCTTATTGGTAATTCCCCTTACTTTCTATCATGCAATGCTAATGATGTTAGTTCAGAGAATTTAGTATTGGATCAACTGATCTCCAACTTTTATTTTTCTTTATTCTCATCATTTGTCTGTTTGATGTTGTATTGGTACTGTAAGGAAAAATTCTGTCTTGGCCACTCCTGGGAGTTAAAGGGTTAAAGAAGGGAATGATCAACAAAAATTAAAACCTCAAAAGATCCTTAGAATGAGAGGTAAGAACAGAAATTTTCCTAAATTGGCCAACTGTCTATCTCACCCAACAATCAGTTGAAAGATGTTCTGTTATGGACTTACACTCCCACCAATAAAGAGCACAATGCTCTAAATGCTTTAGACATGGAAACAGAGAACATCAGCTGGTATTTATAAGCATTAGGCTTGTGTGGGTAAAAACCAGGTATACTACATGTGTATTAATTACCTCTGGGTTAATTAGATCATCATCGTTACTAAATGTTTCACTCTCATCCATATCAGCATCACCAGTCTCTAAATACTCTGATTTTTCCTAAAGGTATTAAAAAAAATATTGCTAACAGTTAGATTGTTACAACTGATTAGGCATCACCTCAAACAGCCATTGGTATCATTAATTCAAACCAGTGTCATGTTGCTCTTAAGTTTAAAGGATTCTGGTTTCCATCTGCATATAATTGACTGTGTTGCATCTGCAATAGCATTAAGAAACCCTTACTTCTAAGGTCAAAGTCTCTTCAGCGGATTCAGTGCCCAGTTTAAAGGCAACCAGGTCAAGCAAGTTATTTTGTGTTTCCAGTGACACTTCAACCCCTGAAAATTGTAATAACAAAAAATCATATTTATATAAGCTGAATCATGCATACATTTTAATGGCTTCTTATTTATGAGCTATTGGCAGACAGATGCATAGATGACATCACCATCAATCATTTTTTGTCTTTTTATTATGTAAAACAAATAGATTCTATCAGTGACACACCCATCTCTGTCTCATGTGCAACTTTTTTGTTCATGCAACTTTTTTGTTCATGCAACTTTTTTGTTCATGCAACTTTTTTGTTCATGCAACTGTTTTGTTCATGCAACTTTTTTGCTCTAGAAAGAGGTATAGCAACATGAAATCTATATGTTAATTAAATGAACTGTGAGGTCACATAACCCATATCGCCCTTTTATTCCATAGACTGAACCTTTCTGAGGGGAAAAACATCCAGTGAAGACTGGGAACAAATACTCTTTTGGTTAAAATATTAGGCCAATATGCTGTGAGCTGAAGGGAAGAATTGAATAACCATACTAAGAAAAACATTAAGCAAGGAAATAAAGGGCAAAATAAAGATTGTTACATGTAAAAGGGCATGAAAGAGGTGATTTTTGGCCAATAATTGCATAGCCAAAGACACTCCCATCCATGCTGCATCATACTACACAGTTCATTAAAAAAAGAAGGCCAAGTACTGTATTTTCTCACTTCTTTCATGGCTATTTGTTAATTAAAACTGATCCTCAGTTTGGTAAAACTTAGAACCTACTGTACATTCATCACATGTAGTACAGTACATAGTGAAGTTTTTAACATTTAACATCTAATGGCAAGCAGAGTAACTTCTCAATCAATCACCTATTTCATGCATAATCACTTTTTGGTTAACTTTGACCTGGTGTTATCGGAACACTTAGCTGTTATCAATATTTTCCCAGTGTCTATCTCTCTAAGTGAACTCAACAAAATTTCTTTGAATGGCTCTAATGCATGATGATGTCATTTACTGAAAATTCACTGCCAAGTCCTGTTTGCACCAAACTTTCATGAATCTTTGCCTCTTTTTATGTGGGTATTCATTTGACTTTAGGGTTTGGAAATACTTTACAATTAAAATATGCCAGTCCACACCTTAAATGCAAGGCTTGAGGGGTGAAATTGGGTCAACATAAACATGCATAAGGCCTACTCATTTATAATTAGAGGAACATGGTACAGCAAAAACAAAAAAAATTTTTCACCTTGTTCCTTGAATTTTTCAAAGGCTTGGGCAGCATTCCTGGCACTCTTCCCCTTAATTAATACTGATGAAACAGAATTAGTCAGATAAATATAAATTCAAGTAGAGAAACTTCTAACTCCAGATGCTACTGAAGTTTCAAGAGAAAAGAACACAATAAATAGAAATATTAAACTTTAAAGTGCTTGCAGCTCGAGAGCTGTTGAGAGAAGGAAGCACATTAACATTTACTGTAAGTGTCAAATTAACTGGTGGTTTTCCTCTCTTGGTTAAACTGCATTGTACTGATTTGATTAAGGGAACAGGAGGTTTCAACTTCTTAATCATGATAACACCTTTTATACTCATTTGGTGATTACTTCAATCAATGTTCCAGTACACTTGTTAAATTAAACACAACTTCTGACAAACCTTTCAGTTGATCCTCAGTTTGAACATCATCAACATCAATAGCTTGTGCACCTTCTACTTTCCAAGCCTGGAGTGAGAAAGAAAGCCATTTACAACATTTATACATCTTTACTGTAACTGGCCATTAAAGAGAATTAGATCAAGGTGTGATTTTGTAGAAAAGGTCAACTTACAGGGTTTGCATTCCAAAGAGGAAAAATCCCTGGACAATTTGAGATCACAAACTTAGCAGCTTCTACACCTGACCTCTTGGCCCAATAACATTGATCCTACAAGAAAGAAGAAACTATCAATAGGATTGTTACTATAAATCATAAAAATCCTAACAACTCTTTGAAAAAAACAAAAACAAAAACAAAAACAAAACAGAAAAGCATATCAAAACACAACACGAAAAAGAATAAACCAAGAAGTGAATATATAAGTTCCATCCAGAATAACTTTCTGATTTGCTCATTCAAGTACTGACCTAATAATCATGTACTCAAAATATAAACAAGCACCCTTATCTCCTTGTTATTAAGTTTTTCTCAATTAAGTATTGATCAAAAAATTTTTTGATAAAAGGAGTCCCATAGGCTTTTCCTCCAGGAGACCTGGCCTCGGTTGTTCAAAGTTAAGTTAAGATAACCCAGGGTTAGTGTGTAATCTTATTTCAGATCTGGAAGCTTTAAAAGAAAATTCAATATAATTCTTTCTGCCGACAATTTAATGATTAAATGCTCTTAAAAGAATTGAGGAAATTATCCTGAAAGGGCTTTTGAAAAAAGGGAAAAAGAAACCAGTATTAAAATTTAACCTTGGGTTACTGCTGATTGACCTTTGAACAATTGGGCCCTGTACAATATACAGGTTCAAAGTCCATTTTCACACACAAAGACATTTTAATCTTTTTTTGTCTTTGACCAGGACACTTACATCTACAAGGGGAAAACATACTATTTCCTTTAAGCATACAGATACAATGTATATTTTACATCCAATTCTTTCTCACATAGAGACAGCGAGAGGAGGACATACAAACTCTATTTTCAATCTTTTTTTACCATTAACCTAACAAAAAATACTTACTGTACTTTAGGGACATGTTTTAGTATATGATACAAATTTTCTCAATTTTTAAAAAATATTGGTTCATAAGGATTGGATACACTATGACATTGTAAATTGAAAAAGGAGATCTACACACAATATTGTCATGAAGAAACAGTATCTAACTTTAACCCTTTAACTCCCAAGATCTGAGTGTTAATTCTCCTCTGTAGCTGCTACTCATTTCCTTGTAAATTAGTTATGGGAACTTGGTGCTAGATTAAGATAGCAGCTTCTATCTAAGAAGTTTGAATATTCTCATTGCCTGTTTGCCAGATAATGTAAGGATATTATAGGAAGAAGTTTCATGTTGATCAATTCTGGGAGTTAAAGGGTTAACTACTACTTAAAACTGTACAGTTTTTTCATTCACTAAGTTGCACCAGAAAGTAAAATATAAAATTGTTTTAACCATCATCATGCCATAACAATATCAAGAACAAACCTTCATGATTTTGTTTCTTGGTAGCAAATTATTGTCCTCAATAAACTCAGGATTTGGCATGAAATGTGTCTGAGAATCAAGAAAATGATTTACTGAAGAGTTCAGTCAGATTGTTACAAAAGTTGAGAGGAGGTGCATTTAAAACATTGTTTAATGTTCAAGGTTACATATTTCATCATTTGTTTTCCAAGATTCAAACCACTGTACATGGCAACAAACAGTTTTGTAAGGAGTTATCACAATAACTTGATTACATAATGTTCTGGAATAATTGCAGAATGCAAAAGAAAAATTGTTAATAAGTACTCCCCAAGCATAGAGTCGCATTTGGGCAACAAAACTAAAAAAGTTAATGAAATAAAGAACAAAAATGGTTAATGTAAAGATTAAATGTACACACTGAAAAGCAAGTTTTATAGTATAATTAAAAACAGAAGGAAAATGGTACTCACAGGTCTTACAGTTGACTCCAATGCTCTCAACACAGCTAATGGATCTCTAAAAAAAAGGGAAAGTGTCTGAGAGGATCCACTAAAATTCTACTTACAATAATTGACCTCTGGTTAGGCACTTCAGAAATAAAAAGAACCTTTTCAAATAAAGTGTTGCTTCATGTTTGCATTTAGTTATGATTTGGTTCAAACTAGATGAATCTTTTGGGAATTAAAATCTAAATTTGTTTGGAGGATAAAATTTAAAACAAAAGATAAGTTTTGTACATGTTGTGGTTTAATGCTTTTGACTGGTCTAAATCTTTTACAAGCCACTTTGATTTGTATCCTTCTTTGTTTCAAATCATGCCAAACAATACAACACAAAGAAAAATAAAAATGGATTTGATATCAGAAAAATTCAACCTGAGAAGATAACTGAATCACAACTTAAATCAAGTTTAAACTACTTTAATTTGTACTTAATTTGTTCTAGATGCAATATTATTAAAAATAGATATCAACCCAGTTTAAAATAATTCTGCCCTGATTTCCACTTTACTTACAACATTAACAGTTACTGGGTAGTTCATGTACGAGCTAGTTAGACAATCATGTTAAACTACCAGTAGTCTCAGAGGTCTGAAAGCAAACAAAGCAACTCACCTTTTCCTGGAAGAAGCATATAGAGCTTCTAAATCTAATGAAGAACAGAAAGAAACTACTTTTTAAACTCAGAATCTTCACTTTCTGCATTTTTATTATCAACATGCCATAATTAATTTCACTGGAAAATAATACTCAATAAAATTGAAACCTATGAAAAAAAGCTCTAAATGCACTCATAGTTGAAAGGTGATGTTGTTCAGTGAATGACTTCGGCATACTCAGAAAAAATGAGGTCCAAGTGCTCTCAATGGAAGCTGATCCTATGACCTTCTGATTACTATTTTAAATGCTCTACCAGTAAACTACAGGAGACTCAAATCAGGCTAAGTGGTTTCACCTTTAACTACCAAGATCTCATAAATAATTATTCTCCTTACTGTCTGCCAAACGATTCTCATTATGTTAGTTTGGAGAATTTGGTATCAGATCAATTAGTAATCCAATAATTGATATTTTTCTTCATTCTCATCACTTGTCTGCATGATATTGTATAGATATAGTAAGTAGAAATTCTGTCTTGGTCGTTCACAGGAGTTTAAATGTTAACTAGGTCTATGGTGACTAACTCATAGTCATTTTCAAATTAGTAAAAAGTGAGTACATGCAACTCACACATGGCTTTATCATCTAATTCATCAGAAGATGACTTGGAGGGTGCAGTGCATAGTGGTCTGTGAAGGATAAAAAATGATGCAAATAATTACATGCTAATTCTGCATGTTGTTTGTTGATACATATGTTTAATTCTTTCACCCCCAATATCTCATTAGTAATTCTTTTTACTGTCTGTCACATATGATATGATGTTAGTTTAGAGAATTTGGTATTGGATCAAGTAATAGTCCCCTGATTGATACTTTGTTATTCTCATTACTTGTCTACATGATTGTCTATTGATATTGTAAAGAGAAATAATGTCTTGGTCACTCATGGGTCAGTTTAAGGGTTAAAGTCCACCTTTCCACAAAGAACTCAAAACAACGGAATCTAAGAAACTTGTGGTGGTGAAACATAGACACTCACAGGTTTTCATATGTACGCCTTCGTGTAAACCTCTGAAAAGTTTTAGCAGAGGCATAATCGTCACTTGGCACATTCAGACCAAATGGGTGCAGCTGAAACTATTTTCACTCCAGTCTAAATTACACACCCTATGTATAATGTAGTACACTTCCAAGAAGTCTTATATACACCTCATACTATCAGTGTGACCAGATGACTACCCGGTTAGTGTTTTATAGACAATTCAGTGCGTTTTGAACATACATGTAGCTTTGGCCGTCAACAGGTCAAAGTCAACGAAAATTTCCCGCAACTGATAAGAATTTCCAAAATTATCAGACTAAAGTTTGCCTGATCTGCTAGAATCTGAAAAATCAGCCTTTCACTGCTGCTCTTTTCCATGGTATTCTACACTCTGTAAGTGAGGGTAATCTACATGTTAAAACATAATTATGCACTTAGTCTGCCGCAATTTGACCTCGATCGTAAAATTTCAAGAGGCTTAAAACCCACCATAGGTACATTAGTGTTACCCTGTTATCTTACCTCAGTGCTAGGGGCCGATTTACGCGAATATGTTTTAACTTTCGTGCACAGCGACTACACATGGCCAACGAGGCCGCCATCTTGTGCACTGTTTTTCTCGACACCAGTCCTCCACAGATGAAAATGAAAGATTCACGTGCGGAAGGTTACTGAATTTTGGCTGACCGTGCAGCGGCTCGCAGCGGCTTGCAGCGGCTGATTCTTTACTGGTAAACAAATATCAACATGGAAGTATGTGTAGACTCTGTACAGTCTGCTTTAAATGCTGAAAAAGGAGGTAAGAAATGTTTTAGCTGTTTATATCAGTGTCCTTCTAATTACAATATCACGATACAATCCTCAGATTTCGTTTCAAAATAGCACGTCAGTTCGTTCCCTCTTCTACCTGGATCTAGTTGTGTCTGACAAACCTAAAATGAGTTAGTGCCCCTTTTTTTTTTCATCGTTTCCACCATAACTTATCTCATGAGACATTGGAGAAGTCATTTTTCAAGGATTAATTCACAAACCTGTCGAACAAGTACACCGTATTTTGGCGGTATTACGGTCAGTTGTCACCAAAGCGTGTTACTTAACTACTACTACTACTACTGCTAATAATAAACTTTATTAAAGTGTCGAACCATGTAGCCTGGGAGAACCCATGGTAAAATTTCCGCACAACCCCATACTACGTTATGCATCCAGTTCTGGATAGAGAAAGCAATGACAAAAACAATACATTGCCGTTAGGAAAACAGATTTGTTTTACATGGCTACATAGCTATGCGAAAACTTTACCGAACCCATACTAATAAGGGGACACATATTAGTATAAAATACAATACAGAATTATATAAAATACCATATAGAATTAAAAGACTAAGACATCTACATTGAAATATGAGTATTGAAGTAAAAAAAAGAAAAAAAAAAGGTAAAAATGTCATGTTGAGCTGAGGATACAACCCTTGCAGCCGGTTTCTATTAACTCACCAAGATCTTTGCCACAGATGCGCCTTTTAAACTCATTAAGTGTTTTGGCTGATCTGTCATCCAATGACAGCTTCGCCCATAATTTAGGTCCTAAGTGTCGCAGTGAGTGCCTACCTTAAGTTACAGAGTTATACATAGGAGTAGAGAAATCAGATTGCTTCAAATTATACCTAGAGCTATGTTCTTTAAAAATATTGCAAATATTACTTGGGCATAGCTTATATTTAACTTAATACATAAGAATGCAATGTCATGCAAATGTCTGTTCATCAAATTTGGCAGCTTGGCCCTTTTCAATAATTGAAAATAACTAGCTTACTTTTCATTGTACACCACTCTCAAACCTCTTTCTTGAAACCGTTTAAGCTTGTGCAAATCACTACCTCTACAAAAGTGCCACACTAGGTGGCAGTATGTAAGGTGAAGTAACACAGCTGCCTTATGCAGTTAGAGTTTTGGCCTTAATAGGGATTAGATTTCTTAGTCGCATGAGGACAGCAATTCTTTGACTGGCCTTCTTGCATGCTGAATTTACTTGTTCAGAAAAATTTAATCTGGAATCTATTGTTACTCTATTGTTACTATAGGAAGTAGTGATGTTTATTTGGCATGATGGTTTTTACTGTATGGCTAGGTGGGTGGGGGGATAAATTTGCCTATATCAAACTTACCTACACATTTAGATACACAATCAATTTGCATGCATGTGTAACTAACAGAAAAGAAAATATTACTAAAATCATGAAAACCAACATACAAGTTGCTACCCTATGTTTTTTCTTTCTGCAACTCACTTCCATCCTCTTCTACCTTCCTCCATGTAAGTAAGTAATGACCATTCTTGAAATTTCTGTTAATAAACTCACCAAAAACCTGTTGGGAAGTCCATTAGAGCAAAGGTCAGTTAAATTTAACCAACTGGAGGTCTGCTTCCAGGCATGGCAAAATCCGTGATATTAATTTACTCTTCCATGCACATTGACACTAGTGATGCTACAATATTTGGATTGTGTGTACAGTAGATAGTCTTGGTTATAGGTTGGTCAATGTCTGGGTGTATGGTTGATTGACATGTACATAGAAATTTGGTAGAGAGTTGATTAACAGAGCATTGTTATACACCAATAACAACAAACCAAGGTGCTCTAAATAGCTACAGGTAAACCTTTCAACCTTGTAGCCTGACTTGACAAAGACTAGCAGTGCAGCAGTCAAAAAGTTGTGATCAACACTCAATTGATTAGCCTGACTCTTTCATTGTAAGACAAATGATCGAACATTCATTTTCCATAACAGTTGGTTGACAGTTGCTCTACAGTCAGCTTATCGGTGACCATACCTTCATTGATAGTGGATTGACTTCTCAGTAGAGATTTTAGTTGACTATTGAGACACCAAGACAACTGATTAGCCTGACTCTTTCATTGTAAGACAAACAATCAAACATTCATTTTCCATAACAGTTGGTTGATAGTTGCTCTACAGGCAGCTTATAGGTGACCATACCTTCATTGATAGTGGATTGACTTCTCAGTAGAGATTTTGGTTGACTATTGAGACACCAAGACAACTGTCTTCTACCTGAAGAGTATTACCAAACTATTGGCTGATTATTGGTTAGCTATTGTCTGACTGTGTGCTGACTAGCAACCAATTATCTACAGTGTATTCCTATAACTACGACCTGTAATTATCTACCAATTTGTTAATCAACTCTCAATTAACATATCAACTGATAAATTGACTGTTCTATTGACCAAGGATAATCACCATACATATGATCTGGGTAGTCTTTGTCTACTCACAAAGGTGTATACTTCTGAAAAATTAATGATTTTAAAGTCAGTGTTTAATGATGAACACCCTCAAAGTCTTGGAACAAACCAGCAAAATGATATAACACAATAAACTTTGTGTTAAATAAAATTATTCATGAATATCCTGCACACTTATAACAGAGTAACTTTGCTATCTAATGAGAATTTTTAGAAGAGATGCAGTGGAGTCTCAGAGGGCAGACACGCAATATTTTTAAATACTTAGATTGTTTACCTCATTGAATTCTACCCTATATGGGAAGGGGTTTTAAAGAACAGTGGAAATAAAGCTCTTGCTAGTGATTCTTTTATTACAAATTGTATAGGGAAATTTAAAATTAAATTTCTTGTTTATAATGTCTAAGGTAGAATTTTTATGATTTTGATCAACATTCCTAGCTTTGTGGCTGTTTTATATGTACATGTAGGTGCCACTCGTGTTGAACTGTGCTCCAATCTGATGGAAGGTGGAACCACACCATCTCTAGGCAGGTGAATTTTACCATAATGTGGAGTGGTAGTTGTAAATACTTTACTGTTACCACTCAATGTCTGTGCTTCTCATACATTTTGGTAGTCAATTTTTCTTGTTGGGATCAAGATCTTTTAACCCTTTTTCACTCTTAGATCTCAAGAGTAATTCTTTTTACTATCTGACATACAGTTCTTCTGATGTAAATTCCAAGAATCTGGTATTACAGTAACTGCAATTAAATACTCCCCTAACTGACATTTTCTTTTTATTCACATTGCTTGTCTGCTTGATACTGTATTGATGTAGTGTGCAGAGGGAGTTAAAGGGTTGAAATTCTTTTCCACTTTACAGTACTCTATTTAGTGACAATTTCAATACCTGAAGGGTTATAATATTTGATCATGGGTGAACACATGATGTTCACGGCAACAAATAATAGCAAGAATGATCTCTGCTTTTACCCTCTTTCCTGTCTTAACTTTGATCAACAGTGTTGCAAATTAGCCCAAAATTACATGTTCCTAGTAAAAGCAAATATGTTAACTTAAGTTCAAAAAATGACTGAAAGAAGAAGGAAATAAGTTCCTTTTTTGCTATTCAAGTTTTGCTGTAAATATTGTACTTAACGTCTCCAGTATTTCTAGGTTCATGTTGCTTGTGTGAAGCTTAAATATCTTATTTTTGCAGGAATGTTTAGAATTATCAAACAAAGATCACCAATTCCAGTGTTTGTAATGATAAGGCCAAGAGGAGGGGACTTTCTTTACACTGAGGATGAATTTGAAGTAATGAAGGAAGATGTCAAGATATTCAAGGAAGCTGGAGCAGATGGAGTAGTGTTTGGCATCCTTACAAGGTGTGTGATTGTCAGAAATTTTTTAACTGCAGTCCTCTTTTATGAAGCTATTCAGGTAGAGCTGTATGCTCAGGTGGAATAAACTAAGAAAAACTTCAGTGCTTATAATTTCGGCATTTCTTAATTCATGTTATACCCTAATGTTAGCATTCATATTCTCCTTAGTTTGCTGTGTATATCCTTTAGTACTGACCACTGTCTTAGTGACAAGGATAACTTGTGTGACAGTCAAGAGCTTCTGAAATTGTTGATCATTTCCTTTATTCTTATAACTTTTATATTTGATTCAAGAGTGATACTGTAAGGTCAGAAGTTAGAAGCCAGTCATTCTTAGAGAGTTAAAAGGGTTATGGTGGCACTTCACAGCCAGTTGTACTACTCAGAAAGGAACTTTTATAGACTTTGTGCCTAAACTTTACATTATTAGAATTCTTCAACCAATAAGGTCATGTGCTGACTTTTGCTCTACAACATTCAATTTGTTAAATAAGATTTGTGGGGAACAAAGCTTATAAACAGTGTGATATAATATTTCAAGTACATGTAATTCTAGTTCTTACAAGATGTAGACTTTATCAGCTGTTAATCATTGTTTTAGACATTTGTTTACTATATTTAACAAACAGTCTGTAGGTGTTCATTAATACTTAGCTCTTAATTTATGTAATTAATTTGTTTCTCTGTTGTAAGTTATCAGAGGCAGATGCATGTAGATATTCTGGAAATAAACTACTATTATTATTACTGGTATTATTATTAATATTATGATGATGATTATTATTTTCATTACATCATTGCTTTCATTACATTTAGAGTATTATTGTTGATGATAAATATTTATGTCATCCTTTAGTGAAGGGGCAGTGGACACATTGAGGTGCGAAGAACTCAGAGGTTGGGTTAATTTTTATTATAATTATGTATTTCTTCAATATAATGTGGTAGCATGTTAGTGCAAGTGTCCTCATCCCTGCTATTTTTTAGTAAGCACAATTTAGAGAATCTCTTTATCAGTTTGTGTTTGTGGCAAAAACTAAGTGAGAGTAGGGAGAATTTATAACAAGTATAAAACAGTTGAACTTAACCTCAGATAAAGGTCACTGACCATTTTATAAAGGAGAAAGGAGAAAGGAAGCTTTTTAAGGGGGGGAAGGGGGTAGTGATTCAGATTAGTAAAAGTGAAAATTATGGACTGCTGTGGCATTGGCTACCATGATGAGCAGGTTCCCATCTAGAGCTGGCCATTTCTGGAGGTGTGACTCCATTTATCAATTAAAACCTCTGCTCTTGAGTAAGAAGCACTTTGCAATTCCCTTACTTTCCTACTCTGAAACAATATTATTTTAATTTAAAAAGGTATCAACTTTATTTTATTATGTTTCTCTGAATTTTTGATAATTGTCTTTTCCTCTTTGTTTTTGTTTAGATCTGGCAAGTCCACTTCAAGCTACTTTCCACAGAGGTAGTTCTCTCTTATCTTTTCTTTTCATACTTAGTGTTGAATATTCCAGAGTTAATTCTTTGTAAAGTATCAAATTTTTCATAAGATTTAGACAAGTTACTCAATGTTGGACTGTGTACAGAGGTTTATTTTTACAAACCTAACTCCAATACTTCAATATGTTTAAAATATTGAGTGTACCTGTTAGGAAAAGTAAAGTAAACAAAATAATGTAAAGTAACACATGAAGTTTGATAAACCAGCTTTATTTCAAGCTTTCTGATATATATCTATTTTAGAAGTTTATTGATAAATGTTAGTTTGTTATTGAACCATTTTGGTGGGTCCAGTTGGCTAAAGTTAGAATGTTTTACTTTTTGCAGCTTTTGACATGCTCAAGGATCCTTACACATCTTTAGAGGTTATTATTAAGATAGGCTTTGAGCGTATCTTAACTAGTGGACAAGACTCTTCAGCACTGGAAGGATTACAAACTATAACACATCTAATTGAAAAGGTATTCATGGGCTCCAAGTTCCCTTTTTCCAAAAGTTGCCTTTTGGTGACCTTCAGCTATAAAATGGTTGCTATAGCAAAAAAATTTGGTCACTGAAAAAAAAAATCATCATAATGTACCAGCAAGGACATGCTGGTACATTTGTTAATTCAACCAAACATTAATAGATTTTTCTAATTTTTTCCCAAATCTGTTGGTAGCCAATCAGCAACTTTCACTAAAATTTTTAGTTGCTGTGTATATTTTTTACTTGCCATGGTGAACAGTCTCAAATTGGAGGGCTGTAATGAGTATTTTTTGAAAATTCAGCCAAGATTGAAAGTTAGCAAACTCAAGGAGAAGAAACTTAAACTTCAAAGATAGCATCAGCTGAAAATGTCATTTATACAAAGTAACAGTTTTCTTTGTGTGAGAAGGTATTTAAAAAAGTATACATGTCTTAAATGACATGGATAATTTGAAGTTTTGTCCTTCTTAGGCTAAAGACAGAATTACCATTGTCCCAGGTAGGTTCTTCTATTCACAACAAGTCATTGTCTTCTATTTTATTTTTTGTATGATTCAGTTTTAAGGTACATGTTTTCACAAGTTCCTCTGTTGGATAGCTTATTAAGGGAAATACAGTCCATGAGTTTGACTGGTTGACCTCATAAAAATTAAGATACTTTGATAATTCTATTTTTGTCTGTTTTAATTTATCTTCTGTTTAGTACCTGAAAACTAGCTTGGTAATGTTTCTCACCAATAGCTACGTGTATTTACACAGTAAACCAGTATGAATGTGTGTATGTATGTAGATACAATTTTTTGTCAATGAATTTTGACTTAGTCATCATCATCATGATTACTATAATTATTATTGTAATTATTATGATTTTTATTATTTCATTCTTAACGATTCTGTTTAAGAACCTAATATGCATTGATTTCTGACCTAAAGGGGCACAATGTAGTCTGCTCATTCAAAGGGTTTTCCCCCTACTGTAGCAGTAATATGGTTGCGGCAAGGTTTTCAATTTTTTCCAAGAGGATGTGAAGGATCACCTGTTATTTTTGTAGGTGGTGGAGTAACTGAACGTAATTTGGAACGTATACTACTGGAATCTGGTGCTAGGGAATTTCATTGTTCAGCTCGGCATTCTATACCATCTGTTATGGAGTATAGGAACACTAATTGTCCTATGGGGGGGACCCTGAATCCACCTGAATTTGTTACAAAGGTGGCAAGCTATGAGAAAGTTAAAAACCTTGTTTTTGTTGCAAGATCAGTTATTTCTTGATTTATAACACTAGTTTACATTCTGGTCTGAAAATTTTAGATTATTATTACATTAGATAGATAGTTTATTTATAAAATTATATTGACACTATTGCGCAAAAATTTACACATGTATCATCATTACATACACCTTTAAGAAATATGAACAATACCTTTATGAACTATCCTGTCCCATCATTATTATGTTTGTTCCTTTGGCAAGTGATATGGTGATTAACTGTTCAAATTATATCTAAAACTACACGGGCAAATTCTTGCAAATTCCTCTTATAAATAGGATCCATACCTTTGCACGAATTTTTAAAAAAATTCTACCTTGCCATCTAACAAACTTTGTATTTTATGTCAACAGTTTTGATTGTGTAAGACAGGGAAAACTATACTGTTTCCCTTCATAAAATCCTTTTTAATTTTGTTTATAAAAAACCCTTCTGTATTGTTTGAACTGGTTTCTTTGTACCCTGTTGTAAAGTTACAACATTTACCTTAAGCGTTATGTAGTATGAAAGTTAGAAGCATCATATGCAAAACAAAATGTTATGCGACCTAAAGTTAATTTTACATTTTATTAATGAACCCTACAGCTGCCAAGCTCTGATTTATGATTCTCTTTTTTATTTATATAATTTACATTTTTACGTGAAATAGTGCTATGACACAGTAACAACGTCTCCAAGATAAGATTGTTTTCTTGTCACTTTTTAAGTGGATAATACATCGATATTATTAGAAGTGACGTGTCGTTCATTTCTGGGAAACAAAGGGTTCAGAAGCTCTATCTAAAATTTCTGTCCCTGATATCAAATGTCAAACTTTCACCTTCTAATGCTCCTTTGCACAATACAGTGTATCACATGATCAAATATCACATGCGACACACGTAACAACACACGCGTTGAAACAATCTTTTGGTCCCCTAACGTAAAAGTCAGAACTATGGTAGTTTGCCTTTGATTGTGGACTATGCCATCAAATGGAACATAGTTCAAATTATGGACAGAGTACTTGTAGTCGTAATACAGCACTGTCCGCTCAAAAACAATATTTTTTTTAAACGTCAAAGGAAGACAATTTGAGGAGCCTTCAGTGAAGGGCTTTTATGGTAATTATCTTCAGTTTGTTCACTCGTGGAGTCTTCTTACCGCTGCTAACATTATTTTCTAGAGTATCATCATGTTATGCCTTAGCCTTCGTTTATTCCGATTCATCTTGAGTCCTACAGGAGATATTAAGAAATGTTGTGCCAATACTTGTGTACTGTTACCGTGTTGGGGGACGAATTGAAACTTTATTCAAAGCGCTGTACAAGAAGAAACGTAACACCCGTTTTAGAACTGTGTTCTTCTAAAGTATGCGAGCAGTTGGTTGTATATATTTTCGTATCTATTTCGGATACATTTACCTGTCTCCATTGCACTTTGCATCAGCAATATATACAGTTCTACTCAAAAATGGGGGGGGGGGGGAAGTATGCGCGTAAAACGCGTATGAGACCGTCTCATAAATCTTGGGCTTAATATATCATCGTTAATTTATAGTTAGAATTTGTTTTTATCAATGCGGGACAGGGAGGGGCAGGGATAGGCGAAAAGGGCATTGCCAATCGCTTACTCTGTGTCACTTGGAATAATTGTATAAACCTTATATGGTAAGAATACACATACTCGTTTCGACTACTATTCCTCACACAACAAACTTTTGTCGTGGATGTATTGCTATAGAGAAGTAAGACTTACAAGTACCTAGGCAGTAAAAATGAGAACAATTTTCAGTTGGGATCAATTAATCAAGACTCGTACATGTTAAATGAAGATCTCTGTCTATTTCTTTTTGCGGTGGTTGTGTGTTTGGTAACACTCTTAATGAACAAACCGAAAAGCAGGGAAAAAAAACGGAAGTTATAGCATGATGTTTAGAAGTCCCGCAAAATTTTTATTACCTTGTTTCTTTTATGATCTCTGAAAATGTTTCACAAAGATGCTTTGCCAAAAGTTTCGATTGAAATGTTCAAATCTAGAACAGCTCACATGCATTGGGATCACTTTGAGGAAAAAGGTCTCAATTGGTATTTAAACTATTTCAAATACTTTTTCGTTCAATTATTGCATAACTACACACAGATAAGTTTTTAGTTTGCGTCATTGATAATTCTCTTATCTTTTCTTTTTACACGTTGTTCAAAGTTTCTGATAATTTTCTTTAGAAACTAACGGGTTATATTACCCGCTTTTTCTTGCTCTAAAGGTGCTAGCCATGCTTTTTGTTAAGCTCAGTTCTGATTGGCGTTCTCCTAATTGCGTTCGCCCATTTTGTTAGGGCTATTACGTAACCGTCAATGCACTGAACGATGTTCTTACTCAATTAAAGTGGTTATTTTCCAACTTTTTTCTGTCAGGTATGTAACAGGTTTATCGAAGTCGGCTGCAATATCTATTATTTTGATGTTTTCACTTTTGAGGGAGAGGTAAACCTATCCAAGTAGAAAATGGCACGCTGATGATTAATAAAAACAAATCTATTGTGGTTAACAGAGGGACCGCTTTGAACATTAAACTGTACATTCATTATGTCCCACTCCTAACCCTGTGCCCAAAAATGTTTGGTTCAACGATTTTTTTTTAAGGAACATTTGCTTCCCATGATTGCCTTATTGCGGTTTGTTTTTTTATGAGATTTAGACTGTCCTATATCGTTAAACAGAATCTCTAAACTTCTACTGACGTCTTTAAGTAAGCGGCTTTGGAAATGAACCACAATGGATACAAAGGGATTACTACAATACCGTTTACATGCAAATCGTTTCAATTGGCTGTGTTTACGCGCTTGATTGATTACAAAGTCTTATGAAATTTAATGTCAACCAGTTACGTCGCTTACGACGACATGCCGTGTTAAGTGGGAGAGAAGGCATGACCCTGATGTCTGATAAACCTGATGTCTGATAAATCCAATTTTGTAGCAATCACGGTCATTTGCACGTGATTAGTTCAACTCTACATGTTCGTGAGGATGGCAAAGTTTCAAATGAGTTCTTTTATTTTGTAAAAGCTCGCGGTGGAAGTCAAAACAAAGGCTATTTACCCAGAGAGCATTTGTGAGTCGCTACTAAAAGTTAACAGGTAAGAGCGAGCGACGGAAACGACTGTCAAAAAAGTTATCTATATGACCAACGAAAGGCTACTTTGTGACGCAGAAGTAAGGTCCTGCATTCGTCTGCCTTCCTCAGTTGATGATAGAGAACCTTAAAAGTCTACTACTGTGAGCGGCGGTTCTTGTGAGGAAAACTTAACAATGGATAGGACGCCAATGAAAGAAAGCACGATGTCAGCTGTGGAGAGAATATTGGATTCGTTAAGATTATCACCAAAATGGAGACGTCAGTCGCCAGTAAACGAGAAATCGGTCAAAGAAACCCGTATCATTGCAAACTCTGATTGCCGGTTAACAAACCAACACTTATCTCCTGATAACCGTAAACACGCAACAATATCGACGTCGAGTTCTGATTATCCTGAAACAGAAACGTACGACTCTTTTTCCGACTCTGCTTACTCGCAAAGTTCTGAGACATCGGTCAATTCCGATAGGAGATCACTCAATACAACTTCAACAGATTCGGATAACAACCGATTATTCCATCAAGATACTTCGCCAAGGAGTCAGATTTGGTCGAGAGGCGACACCGCTGAGGTTACAGACTTAGATGAGGGATACTTCAGGAGGGTTTTAATGTTGATGAAAGTTGTACTTTATTTACGACACAACTTTCCTCTGAAACTGGTTCGAAGAAGAAGAAAGGTTTATCCGGCCGATAGTAGAAGAGACAAGCTCCAAGGTCACGACAGTCCCAGTTTAAGTTCCAGTTCAATGGACTCGCAGGACTCAAGTGAATATAGCGGTAGAAGTGCGCGAAGTCGAAAGCGTATTTCATTCAGTCCAACAACTCTTCTTTTCTCTGCAGTAACAGAAAAGGCCTATGCGGAGGCCAGAAGTATTCTAGAACAGCAAGATCTGGACGTGAATTCTCAAACTCCAAATGGGCAAACACTACTACATATTGCTGCAGCAAATGCGGATTTGAAATGCACTCAGCTTCTTATACAGTACGGAGCGGACGTAAGTTTGAAAGATGTTAGCGGTTGGACACCTTTACATGCGGCTGTTAGGCGGGGAAACTGGAAATGTGCGATTTTACTCATCGAGGCTGGTGCTGATTTCGGAGAATACGCACAGACAAGAATCCAAGAGTACAATCAAGTGCTACAGATGTCTTCCTCATATTATCGATCGGTAGAGATCTTTGTCTAATGCAGTTCGCTTGTCTCTGAACTGTCTTAATTTATTTATGTACCAGTCTGTGGTACTTTGTACATTTACTTGATCTAAGTACACGATTGTAAATAGTAATAACGACGCCTTTAACTTGACACAACAACAGAGTTTCCATATGGCCGAATATTTAATCATGATGACCTATGAATAAAGGATGATTTAATTTAGATTTTTATTTAGAGAGTTTTTTCGCAAATTCCTCATTTTGGTCAGTATCGCTCTTTGCAGGAGTCCATTACTAAGTTGTCGGCATATTTTGCCTCGGAGTTTAAACCAACTTAGATGCTATTCATAGTCGCACACCGTGGGTCAATTTCAGTCCAAATCGATGTTTAACAAAACTATTAAGAAAATTCAAAACACTTGAGCTGAGATGTTTTAAACGCGAATAAAGTAGAATCTTTGGTGCGCTGATTATGGTGAATTTTAACGCAGGGTACCTCTATCAATCTTACTTTATGCCTATAAAGCACGTTGGTTGAAAATGAAAAATCTTCTAAACCTGCAGTTAGCACTCGAACGAAAATGATTTGGCATTACAATTATCACTAATGGCACTTTGTTATTGTTTAAGTGGGGCAAAGAAGTCAAGGACATGATTCTTAACAAAAACACCCAAATAGGCCGGCTATGGCTTACATGACGTACTTTGTGAATGCTAAATAGCCCTGTAGTTTAAAAGATGGAATACAATTTTTTTTTAAGAAAAAAAAAAAAAGAACGAGGAAAGAGTTTTTTAATGTAACAAATATGTCCAATACTTCAGTGAACAAGAATTCTAAGAACGTAAGTGTCGATTTGAAGTATGCTCCTATTTGAACCCATTTTTTATAAGGTCACCGCAAAATGGATATAATTGGTTTATCAATAAGCCCATTGGCTCCATATGTTTTGACACTGAACATATTTTTAGTACTTGTTGTTCTCAAACAAGTCTTCGACATGTTTTGAAATTGAGCAGATTTTGAGCACTTGTTTCCAAACAAATCTCTGATAGGTTTTGAAACTGAATAGATTTGAGCACTTGTTGTAGTCAAACAAATCTTCCATGGGTTTTGAAATTGAACAGATTTTGAGCTTTGGCCTCAGGGAAAAAAAAACTGACAAGAGATTTCCTTACATTTTAAACTTGTTTGTTGTTAAGACCTTTGCGTATTTTTTGGTTTTAATCGTGGTTAAATCCATACTATTTGGAGAAAAATGGTAGAACCTGGATTTCATTAATCTAACCTCTTTAAGCAACTTTGATGTAGTCGATGAATTTTCGTTTTTACACAAAGGTATCACCAACTGTGCACGTCGGCTTGATGTTTAAATAGTACAGCGGAAAAACTTGCTTGCATGATAGGAGGGGCACGTCATGTACGGGGAAATATATTATGCTTTTTACCGGTCACAAGTCATCACTCTCGGCAGACGTGACAGGAGCCGAGTGAAAAAATACAGGATTTAGACTTGATTACGATTTGTTTGTTAACAACTGAATGGCTCGTTAGTTGGCGCAGTTTCATAAACATATAGAAACGTTTTCCTTTTGTCTGAGAAACTTCTCTTTTTGATATTTATAACTCGTGTGAAAAACTAAGCAACTTCTGCGTATGCATCTTTCTAGAGGCGCGCTATTATCGCCGGAAAGTGAGATGAAAGCACATCTGGATATCTGGAATGGAATGGAACAATCTGACATCGAATCAGTGATGAAGGTATATACTGTTACTATATTTTGTAAGCCTATACACGATTTGGTTTGACCTCCTTTTTTCACACATAAAACTATCGAAAAATAATTGAGACAGTTCCTTTCATGTTCCGCACAAATTTCGCTTGTTTTGCATTTAATGCAAGACTGTTCTTATTTCGATAGTTTTTTGGGTCACGATTCAAAAGTAGACGGTTGATATTCACGCGGTTTTTTGATGGAAGATTTCCAAGGTAATTAAATTCATCACGAAATCAACCTGAAATGGCTGACGTTATTTTTTAGTGAAAACAATAGTATGTTTGTTTGTTTTTGGCGGAGAGTATCCATGTAATTTTAAATGCACAAGTCAAACGTCTCCCCCTTTTAATACCTTAAACTAGTAATCAAAGTTTAGTAAAGTGCGTTCGATCTCTAGTAAAAGTCTTTTTTATTGTACTGATTGCGCAGAAAAAATCGGTGTCTTCAGCTCAAGGCGGCCAAGAAAACACATGAGATCGAGGCTATTTGTGCCACATAGCCAGCCAGCCAGCCAAGCTAGTCCAAAATGGCGCCTAATGCCTGAAATCGCATGGCATCGCGATCGATCCCCTTTAGGACTGGTCCATAAAACCCTCGAGAGTGATTCCCGTTAAAACGCTGCGATTAGTATGCGTTTTCCTTCGTCGAACGCTGTAACTTTCCCATTAAAAAATAGAGTCAATTTTCACCAGCCGACAGTAAAGAGTTACGCTGCTGAAGCTTCTTTAAAAAATTTACTTTTTCTTCTTGAAACTTGCGTTTAGTTATCTGTGTTACTCTAAGGACAGGTTATGAAACTGTAAAATTCCTTGTAGTAATTTCATAGCTACTACTAGCAGCAGCTTCTCCTTAACTGATAGATTTTCAGTTGAGTGTCGAAAGTAACCCGATATTAAATTGATTTTACTTTTCCTCGATCTGCAACAATAATCAGACGCAAAACTTGGTTACTTGCGTAACTCTCAGTAATTGCGGCTTGCTTTCTAATTTTCACTTTTGGTTCCGATTGGCCCTTGCGATGTTATCCTATTTTCTGATTGGCTTTGGTGATTATCAAGGTTTTGGTAAACATAATTCCTAATAGAAATGTGTCCCACTGTAATGACCTTTGGCTGTTTGAGTCGATCATCAGTTAAAACACTGAAAACATTCTCTAATCAGTTGTAATATGTTCCATTCTCTTATGTAATTTACCTTGGAAGAAGGCCAACATTATTTTTCCCATGATTCGATCATCAAATTTCCTGGAGCTTCTGAGGTGGAACGAAATTCCAAGCTGTATGAGAGAGATTCCGTGATTAACAACTTTATGGAATAAAGATAACTTGTCCGGTCACTTTCTGACATTTTGAAACAAGAACTCAACTGTATTGAACGCCAGCGATAGTTAGAAAGTAGGTGAAAAACCCTTTCATTTTAAATTGGCTGATTTTGTCGTTAAAAGCTCCATACAAGCTTAATTCGCTGGATTCTGAGGAATGGCATTGCTTTAGTTATGAAGAGAAAACCATTTTTTATGTTCAGATGCCTTAAAAAGCTACATATTTTATTCTGTTCTTCTATGCTAAAGCTTGCCTACGCTCGTTGAAAACGGTGAATGAGTACCGATTGCCGTTGAGTTTTCTTTCCTACTAATGACAATTGGAATGTCATCAGTTAAAGTGCTGGCTCTCACGGAACAAAACTCCACACAGGAGAGTTTCGCCGTGGTATAAGAGAATCTCCTCGACTTACTGCCTGTGATGTTCCTTTTTTTCAACTGTGGGGAGCATCCCAGTTGTTGCGTTTAATTGTACATGTAGCATTTGTTGCAAGAAGTTCTCTGAGGCATCCGGCCTTGACTATTTGAAGAGCATACCGATCTAAGACAGTGCTCAAATCGACTTTTCACTTCCTGTTTTTTACTTTCAACGCTACCGAAATGTAACTTAGAGCAATCACTCTTGGTTTAAGAATATTGATGATCAAATTCTGTCAAAACTGGACCGTGAGGGTTCAAACCTCCTTGCCATTAATACACTCATTTGCTGTGTTTAAATCAATAACCTACATGAGTGTGTTAAGTCAACCAAGAAACAGGTGCATTCATGATGATAGAACAACTCCAGTCACTTCCACGTATGATAAGGCAACCCTTTTGCTGTTCAAAAAACATAAGAGGCTTTGCGTTAAGTTTTAAAGTTGACGTAATGCCTCTTAAGAACCCAGATAAGATTACTTTGGCAAGAGAAATGGGTTTTAGAATAATTAAGCTATACGATAGAAACTGATTTTAACGTGTGATAATAGATTTATTGTAACTTCGAAATCCTTTACAAGGTTAAATAATAAGTTGTATCACATCAAAACAACTGATCCTGATCAGTTGATAACATAGCAATAATGTTGATAATAATAATTAGTTTTTCGCAATGTAATAAATATCGTCTCTCACTGAGAGTAATAACAAATAGGCCAATTATCGGTTGACAGTCACCAAACAATTAATTTATGATATTCAATTACAAAGGAATTTTGAAAGAAATTGTTCATTATCATTATTATACTTAAAGAGAGGAAGTTCGCTACAGATTAATTTCACGAAACCTTCGTAAAATTTCCGTTTGTTAGCAATTATATTTCGTCGCAGAAGTGATCAACACTATGTCCATTTTTCTTTATATTTTCTTATAATAGTGGTTACCAGAAAAAAATTAATTAAATTTAGTGTGCCACTCCCAGAGTGCATAGCAAAGATTGACGTTATACACCAAAGACGCACGTGTACACCTCAGTAATGACATCATGAAAGGTGGAATAGATGACGTAGTTCCGATAAATCCTCACGACATCGTCAGTGATTGTAAGGTTCTAAAAAGTAAGATTTCTAATTTTATAAAGAGGTCAACATTTCTTTACAAAATCACCCCTGAATCAAACATTAAGTTTACGGAAAAAAAGGAAATGATCACCATTAAAGAAGCTCTCGATTATGAAACAAAGTCTGTCTGTCAGCACCTTAGGAAATGTATCGAGAACAATATGGAGAATATGCACACTGATGTTGTGGTGTAAAGGGTTTGGCTAGATTTTCTCGTTTTTTCAGTGCGTAAGAAGAGGAAGAGCTTTTGGAGCACGTCACCTTTGTACTTATCTTTAGCTTGAGTAACATTCATTACATTTCCTACTGATGAAACTAACGCTAGCGAATGCTGACTACATGGCAGTGCTCATTTAAGTTAGGACCTCACTGTCTTGGAAAACAGCGTGTCAAACTATTCATGCTATTTTATCCTCAACCAAAAGCCTAGTAAATGAAGATCTTGATCGTGATGATGAGATATTTAATTTAAGGAAAACTGTATCCATAAGAAAACAAGTATAACATGATGAAAACTGGAATTAAAAATTGACGACATGATTACGATCTTGTATCGCTTTGTAAACTTACCAGCCAGTTTTGGTTGACAAGCTCTTGTAGATATCCACGAGTGTATCGATTTAATTGCTTCTCCGTCAACACAACTTGACCAGCGGGCACGGAGTGACCTCTTATCAGCAGCTGAAGTTTAAACCAATGAAAAATTATTCATGCTCAAATGAACGATAACAAATTCACAGCCAACGAAGCTGCAAAATAGCCCAGTAAGAGGTCTTCTGTTACATTTACCAAGATAATTGAACTGAATATCTGGACGAGAAACGTACCCTTGTCGCGATCTTCCGCAAATATTAGACCCTTTGGTCTTGCACACTTTGCTTGATCGAGATTAAATGTGGTAAATGCTGGTCGTACCAGTGTAACCCTTATGTTTCATGCATCACTTCAATCACGTGACCTTTACGAACCACACTTTACCTTAAAATATCCTAGGTTTTTGAGTGCAGTAATCGCTACTATAGGTGCTTGTAAGTAAGTTATTAATGATCAGAGGAATGCCCTCTTGAATACTGAGAATTAGGGAGAATATTACCTCATGTCTTAAAGTGCTAACTGTACTATTCAGGAAAAAGCTGGTCTCCCTGAGTACACTTGCTAGCACCGTGTACTGGGGCCCATGTGCTTCTTCATAAGAGTAGGCCATGTACAGTGGTGTGATGTAGTTAGAGAGCTTTAAGTAGCTGTTAGTGAGCTTGTCTTTCAATTGCTGGATAAGAAAGAAAGAATCACAATTGTCAGATAGAGAGAAACTCTCAGCTCAATGTGAAAAGTTATAATGGATTGCATTAGTTTTAATTCTACCCCTACGGTAACTGATGAAGAAAACTAGCATCGTGCTATCGACCAATCAGATGCCTACTAAAATCCATCAAGGAAATCTAGTGGCTCGCGTTTTCTTGTGCTTCCGGTAGTTTACTTCACATGTATTTTCTTTGACCTTTCATTCGATTTATTTGATAAATATCCTTGTTATAATTGGCTTAGAGGTAACGTTGGTTTTACATTAGGATCAACCGAAAAGCCCTCCGTATACCATAGTCTGCACTTTGGCTACTCTAGGTTGGTCTTCGCAGTTTGATAAGGTTCATCCTGGTCAGAAAATCTTAGAAAAGAGTAAATATTTTAAAGCCAGGACCATGCAGCTACATGTGAAAGTAGCAATTTAGTAACAGATTTCTATTGGTTTACCAGCGCAAAAACGTTCGCGGGGTGTCGAGAGGACTTGAGAAAGGTTCTTACATCGCGAGCCGAACAAGAGTGGGTAATCAGCTTAACGTTGGGGTAGTGTGGGGTGCAGGGGGTGATAGATTTTAGTATTCCCCAGACCTCACTTTCATTACATACCAGATTTAAAGAGCACTTTTTCGTCACTATCACTCCAAGCATCAGCATTGTCTCCTGCAGATCGTTCGTCGAGGTTATAAATGGATACTTGGTTTGCATCTGCAGAGAGTTTTTACATACATATTAACACACTACACCCAAAAATACTGATTGAAATGTTTCTTGTAGCGGCATATATTAGTCACATGCTGCGACACAGCGCATTCCGGACTGAAACATTTCGCTCGAGACTAAAATTTGTGGCCTTCTCTCTTGATGTAAGTAGTATTTTCTAAACTAACACTTAAATATTGGAAAGAAAACAGAGGTGAGAGTTACAACTTGAACGGCACCTACCTCTTTAGTTGCGTTTTTGACCCTAGGCGCTATGATATCTTTGATGAGTAGTTGAAGTCTCTTTGGTTTTGAATTCGCAGAAGAACTTTGAATTTGTGAGATCATTGTCAAAACAAATATCATTCCAAACACGACCTTTAAAAATAGTTCCATTCCTAGTTTGAAAGGAGGGAAAAGTGATAGTCAAATATAAAATATTCAATTGAGGAAAATAAAAATTTCGAAGAAATACCTATTTTACTTATTTTTGTTGATGGAACGCAATGGATGATGCCTCGGTGAATGTGAGAAAGTTCACTTGATTATTGAAATTTAGCTGAACTTTGCGAGCCTCTCCATCCCTTTTCTTTCTTTGTAGAACACTACAACTGGTTATTATTTTATTACTCACCTGTTTCTTTTTTGACCATTTAATTTTTCTGTATTGAAGTTTTAGTTCTTAAACTGGCTATGACTATTGATTGCGAGTTGCCTTTATATCGAAGACACATTTCTATTTTCCCTTCCCTTACCTCATTCTCCTTTTGGAGTTCTTCCGCACCATTTTATTCCTGTTGTGTTTAAGTTCCCACAATCATAGTTACGAAAGATAATTTTTCTGTAAGCACGTACCCTTTTAACTGAATAATTTCCGATGGGAAGAATCGTATGCTTTTGTGACTCGACTTCATTTTGCCATTGATAGTGTTTTGAAAATGTAAACAAGATATTTCCATCAGGACTTCAAGGTATTTTAATCACATAAAATGCCGTATATTTAAGCCAGTTTGTTCCAGAGGTAATAAAAAGGTGTTTTGTTCTCTCTGTTTTGTACATCTGAGTTAGAAGTTTAATCTAATATATACAATCAGTATCGTTACTTCATGTGCTATAGAGTAATGTGAACAATTTTAAGATTTCTTTCTGTGAAGCTCCCTAAATCATTGCGATTTCTTCCGCATGAGTACAAAAATGAAGGATCAATAAGGCAGAGACTAAGTGAGGATAGCCGAAAGAATCATGGCCGCTTTAGTTTAGGAGAAGCGAATCGGAAGTGACTATTTTCAATTAATTATATAGTTATCACAATAACGTCATGTGGAATCATGACGCACGTGCTAAGCTGTATATAATTTTACACTGGACAAAAATATAAAACTGTTCTTGCGACTAGTGACACCTCTAAAACGCGTTTCCTTTCGCTTACAGCTGTTCTAAAAATATTTTTCCAAATATAACTTTCTATTTGTTTCTGTTTGGATGAAATTAATGTAAAATAGGATTTATGAATCCTTAAGTTTGTTTTATTTTTTCTAATCCATGACTTACGTTTTCCAAAGTAGAAAACTAACCTGCCGTGTGAACGTATTTTTGGCAAGCTTAAGCTTAGTACTTACTTGGATGGAATTAATGTGAAATAGGATTTATTAATTAGTACTTAATTGGATGGAATTAATGTAAAATAGGATTTATGAATCCTTGAGTTTGTTGTTTTTTTTTTCTAATCCATGACTTACGTTTTCCAAAGTAGAAAACTAACCTGCCGTGCGGGCGTATTTTTTAGTAATCGCAGAATTATTTGATGCAAAGGGTGATTAGTTGGAAGAGAAGCGTGTTCCTATCAAGGGAGGGTTGATGGCAGAGTCAAACATGATGGGTTGCTCAAGTATCGCTACTTTATAACGCTCTCTGATCACTCTGGTCAGATGCTGATCAGATGCCTTTATTGCAGGTTTAATTTTCTCATGGTAAAGACTGCACACGACAAAATTTGAGTTGAGTGCCGTAAGCTGATTATCCTCATTATTCGAGCTAAAAAAATTCGTAGAACTAAGCCATAAATCTGTCACAATCTTTGTCTTTGTCCTTTAGAGGGGAAAGTCCTCTTCACGACTTAAGTGCACGTGATCGACAAAGAATAGGCGAATGGAAAACGATCGAACAGCCGATAAGCTTCAGTTTAGTTTTAAATTTGATCCAGCGCACTTTCTGTCTCTATATATAAAAGTAAAATTTTCTACGTGAATATGAAAATAGTTGGTGTTCATGGAGGAGTCAAAATATTGAACAACACTTCTGACCGGAAATATGAAAAGTGAAAAGTGAAAAGCGGATGTGAAGGACTACCGTCTTACGTCTCTTAGAAGGAGAGGAAGATCTGATTTGCTAGTAAAGTGGCGTGATTGTTTGCCAGTTCATTGGATATTAGGCTACAACAGGTTTGCTTAAAGTAAAACCGATTAAATATCCTATCTTCTGCCCCAGCAACATCGTCGAGGAAGTTAGTGAATTGAAACCGTGGAGGTGAAATCGAAACTAGATACTAGAAAAAAAAAACAATCTTAGCTTTAAAATTATCAATAATTGAATTTTCCATTTTCGAAGATACATACACTACACGCGACGTCGTTCGAAAAAGCATAGAAAGAGAAAATTGACTACCAGTGGGGGGAAGGGAAGGGGACTAATGGCGTCATCGGATAGATTTTATCTTGACACAACCAAAATTCTCCTACCCCCCCTCCCCCCCCATCTAGGCGATGAATAAGGATCAGTCCCATACGTTAACCCTTTTACTCCCAAGATCTCATCAGCAATTCTCCTTACTGTCTGCAATACAGTTCTCACGTTGTTAGCATGGAGAATTTGATATTCGATCAGCTAACAATCCCTTGATATTTCATTGACGTTATGAGAAGAATTTTGTCTTGGTCACTCATGGGAGTTAAAGGGTTAAACAGTAAAAACACTAGCTTTCTTTCGTTGATGTAGTTTCCAAGTTCCTCTGAGACAATTTTAAATCAAGTATGAGTCATTTCAGTGTTGTTTAAGAGTATTGTATATCCCTTCACTGTCTCAGACAGTTACAAACTCGGTCATGTACAAGTATATTACAAAAACGCGATATGTAACAATTCTACCATTACACACTTATTTTCAAAAATAGAATGTCTTTCTTTAATTTTGATAACTTGTTTCAGGCACCTATAAGTTACAACTTAGTTAATAAGTTAGGAATATAACCACGTATTTTTAAATAAGTCAAGTTTTGGATTTCGATTGAACCTTAGTTGGTTCAGTTGAACGGTTATGAAAGCTGGCAAGAAAAAAAAAATGAGAACAAAGCCGCTGGTTTTGCTGAGAGCTCACTGAGTGCACATGATCTTTTGTCTTCGCGTTTCCACAGTGTGACTAAATACAGGGACAGAATCAAAATTTGCAAACTCTGATTCAGAAAACCCTAAATAAGCCAAGAAATATTTTGAGATTACCGACAATTTAAAAGTCAAGCTGTCTGACGCCACAACAATACATTAATGAGAATTCTGAATGGTAACTCAACATAATTGAAACTGTATTGAATGCTGGCCCGATCAGTT
Organism: Pocillopora damicornis; assembly: GCF_964200805.1. Classification (NCBI taxonomy): domain Eukaryota; kingdom Metazoa; phylum Cnidaria; class Anthozoa; order Scleractinia; family Pocilloporidae; genus Pocillopora; species Pocillopora damicornis. The sequence goes on from NC_142671.1 coordinate 19,145,727, forward strand.
CACAAAAACCAAAAAAAACGATACAACATCAAAATTCTGTCAGGTTTCACAACCATTGCAGCACTTTATTAACTATGGTTCAAAAGATTCTTCAGCAGACATAATTGTTTGTTGAAACCGCTTGGTCATCAAGGGCTCAAAGATGGATTTTTTTGACTGAGAGTTAGATTAACGAGAGGCGGGTGGAAAACGTGTTTTTGCCAATATGGCTATACATAGCTTCTTATATCTTATAGTTTAACTATAGTATCTAACTATAAATAACTTTCGAACTATTTATATATTTATAAATAACGTTTTCATTTTACACACTTTACCTTTTTTCCTTAAGTAAAATTTTTTGTCTATGTTTTAGTGATAAATAGGGAAGATATTTGGCATGCTTCTACTCTATAGAAGGCGATGCCACATTTGTCATACTGGATGAATAGAAGAAGTATGCTTCAGAAACCATATTGGTTACTGCTTCTCCAGATTCCAGAGTAACTTAACCAGTTGAAAATTTCCTTAAAGCTCCCAACGTTCGATGAAGGACGCCCCCATTTTGTAAAAAGCTTTGTAACCTGTCCGCACACGCGAAACCACAACGTGCTGTTCACGGACAGCTGATGCTCTGGTTATCGCAGAAAAAAAAAAAAAAATAACAAAAGAGAATCGATACTCGAGTTAAGAGGGGCTTCTTGTGTAGCTTCTTGTTGTTGAAACAGATCGCCAAGAGTGAGACTTTGCAGGTCACACTGTCAAGCGACCAGATCCTCTGGCTGGGTTCAAAATGGTAGTGTCCTTTGTTACTTTTTGAAATGCAATTCAGTGAATACATTGAAATGTCAGAGTCAAAAATTATATGGTTTCTGGAGCATACTTCTCTATTAAATGAATTGGAAACAAGACAGAACTTCACGGATGACATCTTTTAATGTGTAAAGGATAGTATAGTTTCGATACGTCTTAACCACGTCATCAGTAATCGTCAGGCTCTGGTGATAAGAATAAATATGGAAGAGGGCTTTTAGATTTCTTCGTTGCAAACCAGAGGGAAAGAAAAAAAATTTGTAGTCAGATTTCATTTTACCAAGCAAGTTTTGCGTAGGATTTCATCCATATAAACAAGATCTACGTTTGATTTGATTCGGTTTATAACAGATTTAATTTTGCTGAACAAGGTCCACTCGAAATTGGCGTTTCTTAAAATTTTTTACACAAGTTTTCTTTTCATTAAACGATATTTCCAAAGATTTTGTTTCGATATTCTAAGCAAATCGATCTAAGTGAGATGGCATTTACAAGATCGCCTTATGATTTCATTTGACACTCCAAACGATTTTTAAAGATTTAACTTATTGGACAAAATCCACTCCAAATTTCATGTTGTGACTTGCATAAAATTTCATTTTGATGTTCCAAACATGCCGATCGACATGATGTTTGATGGTTTTAAACAAGATCTAAATAGAGTTTCTGGATCAATGCGAGTATCTGAGCAACTGCACACCTACCATTCCTCTAACCAAAAATTAGCCCTAGCTTTTTACTGGTTGACTTTTGACGAGATCTACGTGAAATTTGTTTATGTTAAGAGCGAACTATGGTATTATTATAGCTCACAAAATAATCTCAGTCAACAAACCTGCACTCAATCAAAACTTTCTGACAAGTTCTAAAGGGTTCCCAAGGTAATACGGCAGAGCCCAGTAGGGAGTTTAAGATGTCACGACGGACGCTTAACAATACTGAACAAATAAACTTTCTATCTTTTAGGCATTTCACGCGTATTTCGACCACCTTCTCCCCTGAATAAGGGGTTAATTTCGAAAAGAAACGTGAATAATTTCGGAGGCTAGGTTCTCGTTCTCAGACAACGCAAAAATTTTCATGAATCCACGTTGTTTTGCTTCGGATGGCCAGGAAATGTACAAAGTTTGAAAACGCACGTGTAGAGCTATTGTTCTACGGACAGAACCTTTGTTTCGCCACGTTTCGGTTGCCATCACAATCGTGTTTTCCTCAAAGTCCCTAATCTTACAATGACATGGAGTCTTTGAATTTATATAAGTGTTCACGGTTCCGAGTGTATAGGGCATATACATTTAGTTTTGCAAGACGATTTAGTTTTTTAAGAAGATACACCACATACCACACGTTTATCATTGACGAGGGCTTGTAGAAATACTCTAGTATATCCGTCCAGTTCTGCCTCTGTCTTTTGATCAGGAGGGAGAAAAAGCAATCCCGAAACCTAAAGTAAAGAAAAACAAAACAAAACAATCATCTTACCAACGATAATCAATGAATATAGGGATATGAACGGAACTCTACAATTATTAAGTTCATCGTATTCTTACGTTATGATATACGGCCATGTAGGTATTGTTTAGCCACCAGCTTGTATCCTTGAGGAACTTTGCTAACTGATAGTGCTGATTTCCTTTTGTTTCTTCATACGTGTATGCCATCGTGAGTGGGAGGACGAAGCCGGACAACTTTTTGTACGCTATAAAGAGGTTGTCTTCTCTTGTCTACAGTGCGAAAAAGTATGCCAATGATATTTTTTAATGTTTTATACTGATTAAGGAGTTACCAACATTTTTACTGATCATGATATAAGATAAAAGGCATGAGATCTTTCCGCAAGATTTTGAAGTTACGTGAATGCTTCTCTTCAAGCAATGCACGCGTTAAGAAAATCCTCATGTCTACTAGTTTTTACTTACGATGTTTATACTAAATATAAAAAACTACAGACGTATATGACCTAAAATCCACAAGCTTAACACTTAAGTACACAACTCGATTTGGCGTGAATTCAGTTGAATGTAAGCCTTTGGAGTATTCACGTGCTCAAAAAATTTATCGTTAAGGGTGAACATTTTGGCGCTCTCCTTGTGAGTGATGCCAATAAAAATACTATTGAGTTTGAACTTCACATCACGCGACACGGAAACGTGGTTGTCAGTTGTACTTTGGACACCTCTAAGAGTGAATTGTGATTTTTTTTCCGTCCATTTCCTTTCCCTCAAAAGTCGTTTTTGGACTTTTTAGTCGGCCTAATTGCATCCTCTGAATGAGAGGCAATTGATTTAAATTCAAACACGAGTATTTTCATTATCGTATATTATCACTTACTTTGACTGTGTTAAAGTTGCTTTTGTTTGGTCTGTGAATGTAGGAGCTTCAGTCAAAGCTCATTATCAACGTTATAAAACTATTCTCCAAACAATTTTTTAAGCTTTTGCGAGAAAACCACCCGCTTCGCTCGTGGTTTCAGTTGAATTTTGAACAGTTTATGACGTAAATTGTACTGTCAGGAAGATCACAGACTCCATAAAGATGGTAAAAGATTGCAAAACCTGTCTCATGATCTGCGCGCGCTTGGGCTGAAGACGTAAGCGACGATAAGCCAAGTGCATTAGAGCAAGACGAAGCACGCACGCCTCTAAATGCACATACTTCAAATTTGATCCGACCAATCAAAAAGCGCGAATTACACAGCATGTTAAAATTCTTTTTATTTCCCTTGACGGCCTGTGTTGGAGAGCCACCGATACTCACCTTATTGCCAGAGCATAACGGTGTGATTTCTTGTCCTAGATAAAATTCCGGCTCTTTAAGATCCCAGTTGTTTCTTATCCAAGGGTAGAGGTTTAACATCTAAGAAATATTTGGAGGAGAAAGAATGTCAGTTTTCAAAGATCAGGCAACTCAACTTAATCACAGAATTATTCCAATTGGAAAAATGTATTTTCCTCAGTCTTTTTTTTCCCTTTTCTCTTTATCTATGTATTTCGTTTCTCACCTGTTTAGTAGCGTTGATTCGTTTTGGCTGCAGGATAGCTTTAACAATCACATTTGTACTACTCAAGTGTGTCGTAGAAGCAACTGAACCTAATACTGTTATAATCATGGCACCGAGCAGGACATTGTAGGTCATTTCTAGACGAGTAGAGAGAAGAAAACGTACATTTATATTATTTTATTTGACTTTCGTAACTGTTTTTCGTCGTTACGGGAGTACTGAAGGAATTAATTAGAGCTTATCGAGATTGCGCGGGCGAGAGTTGATACCGAGTGGATTACAAGCGATAAAATGATTTTCAATAGCTTCCGTTTTAAGATGTTGACGAAAATGTTTTACGGAACCTAGCGATTCTTTTTTAAATACTTTTTCTAGTAATAATTTTCGTTGCCTTCCCGTCTAATTCCAAATCAAAGTTGTAGTCATAGCTTACCCATCCCTTTGAGGTTCGTTGCTGCAGGAGAATCGCGTTGAATTAAGTTCTGTCCTTATTACATTTACTTAACTCCCATATGACAATCGATTGGACCTTGATGGACAGTCGTTTATACAAAAGCGAATGAGAAACCGTGCCACTGTTTACCATCACTTTTTCGATTAAGGATTCACAACAAGAGGATTTCCGTCACGCTACTCTCTTGTGCTCTTTGGAAGTCCTCTGTACTTTAGGTGTCACGCGGATTTAGACCATTTTTTATCATCAATGAGCAGTAGCACTCGCTATATTTACGCATATAAAAGGAAAACAACAAGGTTCAAAGGCAGCTTTTTTTTTTTTTTTTTTTTTTTTAACATTACCGGCCAAAAGTTCAGCTTGTTTCGTTCTTCACTTTGGAAAATTTACCCAAACTAGGAAGTAAAAAACCTCAAAACCAACTTTTTTTTAAGTTGCAATGCATTTCAAACCAATGTATCTATTTTTTGACACTTATCGACAGTTTTGTTACAATTTGAAGGGGAGGGGTCATAAAGTTTATCATAATCTATATGTTTATATTTTTGCAATGACGCGTTTATATTACAGACGTGACGCTTAATCCCATGACACTGTTATTATGAATTTTTTCACATTTCTAGTTAATTCTTCGAGTGCTCTTTGTTCTTTTTACCGAGGAAGCAACGAAATGTGAGGTAAATTAAATATAATCAAGCAAAAATTATAAGAACAAAGCATAATGATCTCTGGAAACAGTCAGTTTTTCTGTAATTTCACTTTGTCAATTTATGAATTGAGGAGCTTGTTCACGTTCCAGGATTGTCACGCTCTCATATTAAGTCACTTTGGGGGAGCTAAGTGCTCGTTTTCCACAGTGTGAGGCAAAAAGGAATTTCGGGAGGTAAAATCATATAAGCAAGAGCTTGTATCATCCTGTAGACCTCTAAACTGCCGATTAACTTGCTTCCCGAGTTCAAAAGAAAACAAAACGAAATATGTAAACATCGTATTACAATTTTCACGTGCAACCAGGTCAACGTTCATCGGTATGACAGTTGACCCATTGACTGTTAGACTGTCTGGTTATTAACTGATGGAAAAGCAATTAAACATCCATTTAATAAACAATTTCTTGTCATCAATCAAAAGTGTACCTTTCTTTCTTTTGGTTTTGCCAATTTTAGTTGATAAAAGTGTCCATAATGGCCATCATGATTTATTCTGGGTTCTGGACTTGGTCTGGTGAACAAGTTTTGTAAGCAAAAAAGCGATAAACACGTGCGAGAAAAACAAATATTTATAAAAATAATATTTCATGGGACGTAAGATGCATTCCTCGAATTTTTATTGATAGACCGTGGTAAATAAATGAAAACAAAAACTCCCTTAACATCACATGAGTACATGTGGGAAAGTTGTTAGGTATGTCCTATGATGTTCACGCGTTTTCTTGGAAAAATTGGTTGCCGTACAAACTGCACGCAAGCATTCGAATAGAAAAGGTGCAAGGAAATTTATGTCGATGAGATGGGACCATCGTAGATGTGGTTAATACTTAAGGAAATGAATAGCGTTCTTGTCGGACGACTGCTTCTTTGGAAAAGGATTTTACATTTGTTGACAAATCTCTAATTCTTATTAATTAATGATTAATGTATTAAATATTTCTCTCCCTGAAGTTATCAACCTAGAGTTCATTATTTCTGGTTTTTTTTTATTTATTTATTTTTTACCAATAGATATCTATAAAGAAAAGTATATAATTTGGGCTGTTCACACTAGTCTACCAAACTTGCTCGATGGATGTTACAATTTTGTATCGGTAGAAAAGATTATTTAAAGCAAATACATAAACGGTTTCCAACGGTTACTAATCTCTGTATGGTCACTTTGCTTGAAGACTTTAACTCGGAGAAAAGTTTTTTAAACCAAACTGTCCCATTTAAATATTCAGTTTAGTATAATACAAAAGCAGTCAGAAGAGCACAGAATCAATGAGATTCTTCGCAAAAATTTGGAGGCCTTTACTTCCTTTTGACATTCGTTTTGAACAGCCTTCTTTATTCAGTATCAGTACTGGCGAACGCGAGCGAGCTACATTCAACTTTCCTATGAAAACAACAGGTATACTACACATCTAGGTATACGCCCAGTGGTCAAAGGGCAAGGAAGAATTGATGTTGAATGTCTGGGGTCGTTTCCTCTCTTAGCACAAAATATTCGGTTTGCAAACTGCAGTTGACTAATCCATATATTATGATACGTTTAGTAGCATGTTTCAGTTTTAGCACCCTGTGAAACTGGCTCTTTTGAAGCTTGCATCATAACTATTCGATTTCACGTCACGCATTTTTACCAGTGAAGGTCAAGAGAACAAATTGTTCTCTGTGATTTTTCTCACGGCTATTAGCTTTTGGTAGAAGCTCACAAGATGTTGGCCGACCTTGATTTATGTACGGCCGAAATATGATCGATCACAAGATCCACACGAGAAAAACATATTTCTTTTAACCGGCATTTGAACAGGGAAGAAATTTAGTTTCAAAACATCTGTCTTTCTGAAAATTTTCACAGTATTAGTGTAACCTCTTACCCATAAGTATAGCCCCTTTTCACGAATTACATATATGTTAATGGAAAAAAAAACACCAATGAATAACTAGTGACCATTTCCTTATCATAGAGATATGCTCATATATGAAAACAGAAGCGCACTTAGTACGCAACCAAAATGCTTGATACAAATCTACGGCTAAAGTTCATGAGTATAAAGCACAGTTAGCAAGCGTTCTTTCATCGACGCCCATATAGGAATTGTATACTTTGCGGCGAGTACTCTTGGCTATGATTCGTCGAAGAGCCTTTTGTAAGCTTTGTTGTGTTTTGTTTCATTTTGTGACTTATTAAAAATATGATAAATTGAAAAGAAGGTCGGTTTACCAGCCCTTGTTTTATCCATAGTTTGATTTGCAAAATAATGAAGTGTGGTCGAACCGCTAGTTAGGGAGCGTCACTTTCAAGTATAAAGACTTTACGGTTTGCTTATATATCAGAATTCTGTTTCCGGAAGTCTCCTATAGAAAAATCGTCTCTTATTTGAAGAAGACAAAACAGGGACTCAATGGTGGTAAACCAGCTCAGTTCGTTTTCTTGCTCTGGAAACAAACATCAAATCGTGTTCTGCTTCTTTGACAGTTCTAGAGTGGTCCGTTTACAACCGCTCTTCAAACCAGGAAATCATTTGCCAAAGGCTTAACTTTATGAAACTTGACATTTGAGGGAAAATTTATCGACGTATTAGGCCACCAAACACCTGAAGGTATTCTTCCTTTAACATGAGGAATTTTGTGATCGATTATCATATAAACGACGTCTAATGAGTCTTGAAATATTAGTGGTCATTTATAGCAACTGTGATCTATTTCTGTTGTGACCCCTTTTAATCTCTAAATCTGCTAATGGCCTCACTCTTAGCAAAACATTAGTCGGTGAAAGATCAGTTTCAATCATGGCGTGACACAACTTATCACCACGGGAGATACCGAATATACAAGGATTAAGCACAGCTACGAGAATTACTGTATCAATTGCACTAAGTCGAATTAACATGATGTCGCATTAGACTAGCTGTGATATTGCTTCTTGAGCCCAGTGTGTTATTTGAACGTTATTAGCTTGGTCTCGTGGTGCCGATAAATAGAAATGTTATTCGATAACTGACACCTGACCTAAGGCGCATCGAGACTTTGAGGAAATCTCTTCATGTTGTTGAAACCTTACAATCTCATTAGACGTAAGACTTCTGACGAGAATACTGATTTACCACGAAGTTATGGTAATTAGAAAATTCACAAGAGGTTTTCTTTAGAGAGAAACATGTTTTTTTTATTGTAAACCTGTCCATCAACACTACAGTTAATCGTAGATAAACTCTTAGAAAGGCTTTAAACGATTTCAATTTTAAGAGGAGAGCACGCGAGTGGAAATTTTTTTTAAGGATAATTCTTTTTCAACTTACAGTATACGCAATATTTCAAGTGATTTTTTTTTTTGCGATCTACATAGCCCCGACTTGTCAAAGTAACTTTAAAATAGCTGTTTGTGATAGGGTAGAGAGGCCAAAGGCCAAAGACCAATTAGGGGCATTGATTATTTCGATGTGAAAAAAATTGGGGAAGGATTTTTTTTAGATTAGCAAAACGGATTAAAAAGAACGAAATTCAATGCCCTGAAAAAAATATTTTTCGATGCTCCAACCACGCCGGTAATTCCAAAACATCGTATGCGCCAATTACGACTAACGCAGCAAGAAGTTCATATTTGTAAGTTTATTTGGCCAATCAGCCTCAAGCATTGACCGCGCCCAACAGTTGCCTTTAGGCGAAAAGATAAATATGTGTGTAAAATCAGAAAAGTTATCAGCCAAAAAGGAAAAAAAGATGAGATACTTAAATCAAGTGTATGTATATATGTATGTATATACACACACACACACACACATATATATATATATATATATATATATGATAATTTGAGTAATACTACTCTAATCATTAAATTGTTTCGTTGGAATGGGCTATAGAATTACACTAATTCACTTTAAGCACTAAAATGAGCTTGTTGGGTTTCGAAATTCCCTGTGAAACTAAAACATTTTATGTTCAAAGTCTGAAGGACTTGTTTGTAATACTTATGACTGTGTACTGTACCGACTAGGAGTGTTAAATTAACACTTCTTCTTCCATGGATGCCCACTAACCGAGCAACTCTGGAAATAGACTCACCTGAATTACGTTTTTTGAAACCGGTATTGAGAATGACAACCATGGAACTGAAAAAGAGTCCGCTTTGATGTGTTTTCCTTTCGACGTAAACAGAAACTAAACAGAAACTAACTTTCAAAAATATGACAGTGAACTTAGGAGTTGTTAGATGGAGACGTAATTCCATGAAAGTTGAAGTAAACTGCTCTCTACAAACCAAAAAGAGGAAAAATATATAGGCTGACCTTGGAGATTTATTGAACTCGTACACATTGACTATAGGACGCTTCTTATAAAAATATGGACTACGGACTATGGACTGCTGACGACTAGTGTGTTCGTCACATCTGGTTGGCTCGCCCGATTCATAATTATGTAAATCTATTATCCCCCAACATGGACTGGCTCTCATTGCGCCACTCAGCATTCAGTTCAATCGTCTAATTTTGTTTTTCGTGCAGAAAACCTTAAATTCATGGGTTTTCTCTCAATTTGAATAAAAGGAAGGAAAGCAATTATCAAACAGCCCTTTATTACCCTCGTGGCGCTCGTGCAAATTGTTAAGACGTTTCCTGTTTTCCTGTATTCCTGTCCATAATTAGAAAAGGAAGTTTTGCATTTTTGTTTTCAAATACGGAGAGATAACTTTGCTGCGTAAAAGCAAACGGGAAATAAAATACGGACCGAGAAGTAATGGACATTTTTCAGAAAGCATGAATTAACTAGCTGGAAAGCCAATCCAAAGAGAGGAAACGAAAATAAATAAAATCTGCCAGTTTGTCATCACAAACTCATTGATTGCAGCATAGATTTCGGTTATTTTTGAGTGTTAAGTTAGGATTTCGTCGACAGCACAGTGAGAAGCTTTATGGGGGATCTCTGAATATATTATCAAGCCAGTAACGTGAGAACGAAGTATGATGATAGAATCTGAATTGCTGTTAAATTGGACTATTGGAAAAGGAAATTAGCACGTTGTGGTCCCTTTTTTGATATCTCAGCTCGGAAAAGCCCGCACATGTATAAACTATCTCAAAGCTGGTGTGCACTCCTTATGTGGTACCTCTGTAATAGAGGAGTCGCTGCTGTTTTCTAAATTCTCATGGGATCTCATGCCTTGTCGTGCAATGTCATAGAAAATAATAATTCTAACAACGAGACTTACCGCGAAGTTGAAGAATGATCGAAATTTTACCACATGACAGCGGAATCCGAATGAATCAGCGGTTGAGCACAACAACTATTTCCTTAGCCCTTCTTTCTTGGTACTGATAATTCTTGGTTAAGTAAGTTATTGTAGCCTTTGTCTCAAGCGTATTCTTTGACAACTAAACACCCATTGAATGTTCTAAGAATGACTCGCACAAGCGCCGCGCTTTTCATGTGATTTCCTAGAAATCTAACTGCACGTGATGGAATCTCCATAAAACTTTAACTTGCAGGCAAGTCTCGCTTATTGTCCAATCAATTTGGATAATCGCCGACTTCATCTTCTTGGTCGCATGTTAACGGACTCTGTTCCTTTTTGAACAAAGATCGTGTCTGTATGTGGCTGAAATCATAATTCTTGAAGCTTTTTGTTCCCTTTTTCTTCTCGATTTGAAGTCACCTCGTTCCCCCACCCACGAGAAGAAGCGGCATATCCTGATCTAACGAAGGTTATCCTTTCACCTCGTATTTCCCCTTCCAAAACCCGTCATTTCTACAATTTCGCATCTCAATCTGCCAAAACAACTCTAGAACTTACTAAGTTCTAGAAACGAAATCACACTATTTGTCGAATTTATTACACAAATTGATGGAAAGGTATAATTTCGCTTCCTTTTACATGCTCAAGGCGTAGATGAACATGAAATCAAATCGACAAGAAACCTCAACATCCTCGGAATCAACATGCACATGAAGTTTTCTCTCGGTGATTCATCGACAAATCTGATCTTTGTTAAAAAGCAAGGCAAAAATAATGAGTGCTTTTGCGACTTGGGAATATGATCCGTCGTGCAGCCAAAGTAGAACTATATTTACCTATAGCCAGTGCTTTCTCACATGACGCACTGCTCGGCTGTTGGCGTTCAGTTGCAAAGCAAATAAGCACAACAATTGAATAGTTTCCCGAAAATATATGTACTCGGAGATAATTTTTTCTCTTTTAACCAGTGCGTTTTCAAAAGACACAAGTTTTCTCTCCACCTTAATAGAATTCTAGGTAACTTTTCATGCAATTGAAATAAACGAAGGACATTGCATCGCTTTCTTTTTGCAATCCCGATGAGGGCTTTCTCTGCGACAGAATGGACTCGGGAGTCCTCATTTTCGATAATCACTCCTTAGAAACTTGGAAGTTTACATTACACTTCAAGCACGCCGTTAGATACTTTCAAAGTGTTATCAACAAGATAAGACATAGTGTCTTTTTATCCTGTTATGAAACTTAAAAAAAGAAACGCTGTTTTCATGTCTTCAACCGATGTAACTATATGGTAGTCGATCTGAGCACGTATTTTGGAATTAATTTGGAGTTTATTTTTATATTCTAGTTAATGTAATATCTTATATTTTAGTAATTTTCATATCCAAGAGTAATTGGCAAATTTCTTTTATATTTTCTCAGAAGTGCGCGCCTCTTATTATGCACACGCCATTTTGTACTTTCTTCAATCATTGTTTGTAATCAGAGTATACCATGAATAAGCTTTGACTCAAACTTTTAAATGCCGAAGTCCAAGATAAGTTTGGTAGAAAAAAAGGTTGATGAGTCATCAAAAATTATTTTGGATCATTTCTGAATTCTATAACCATACTTTATGTTTTTAAGAAGCATAAGTTTCCTTCAGGCAGAATATAAGAAATCAGCTCCAACTCAAATTTTTGGAGACCTAGATTCTTGACTTAATTTTAGATTTTTTATTGGGGAGAGATTTAGTATTGACGCTTCTAGTTTTAGTTTGCTATTTTTGTCGTTCCAGATCCTTAATGTAGCTTGACGCAATAGACAGGTGGACTAATGAGAGACCGGACTTTATTCCCTCACGTACTCGTGGAAGACATCGAATCTTATTTCATGAGATATATCTCAGTTTTAGTAAGAATATACCCTCTTTCAGTGAAAAATTTCTCTTTAAAGAATTTTTTTAGAACCTCTACTCTACAGATATTTGATGAAATAAGTGCCAACTTCGGGTGTTTTCCGGCATTCCGCCATATCCTCATTTACAGAAATCCCTTCTTTCCTGTATTTTCTTTTGAATCGGCACTTAGCCGTTTTCTTAATTGAATTAGGGGTTTTTCACTTTAAACGTTTAATTATATAGACAGTTTCCATAGCAAAGTGAATAATAAAATAGTTGGCGCAGTAGATGTAAAATATTTAGATATGTTACCGAAACCAGTACTCGACGACGAATTTTTTATTCAGTGGACATTACTGTCCAGTATTTGGGATGTGATAAATCGTCGTGGAATGAATACAGCATAATTACTGCAATAACTCAAATTCATGCAAGTGCCCTTATCGCATTTATTTTAGAACGAAACAGTCACTTGCTCACTTTCATGGTCCAACTTATTTAAAAACCATCTCTCAACAGTCCGAATCTGTTCGATCTTCTACTTTTCTTGAGAATGCATGATGCAAGGGGGCAAATGCCTTATGTTTTGTCATGATGCCCTTGCATTGCATGTACGGCCCAGCTAATACTTTGGCTAATGTGGATTTTTGACTCCAATAAAATCTGCTTCAGTAAAATCTTGTTTGGAACTGAAAATTTATCATCCATGTGTAAAGCAATTTTTGAATTAAATAACGGACCAGTTGATAACTGTGTCGCGAGTGTCATGGAATTTACAGTGTAGGAAACAAACAACTCTTATGCGACATGTATTTATAGAAAACCTTCCTAAGTAGTTTTGAGCTATGGTCATATATTTATTCCCTTGGTTGGTCAAAAGAAGATCGTACCTTTTTACTACCCAGGGAACGCATTTATTAATGTGCAGTCACTGCAAGTTCAAGCTAAAGGCGATATTGGCTCCGGTCCTTCGTCGGGTGTCAGGTGTGCTGTTCCATTCAACTAAAGCGAGGATCTTTAACTAGGCTTGAACCAACATTTCAAAAAAATTGGTCAGAAATAAGAGGAAATTGTAATTTTCGTGCGGATCTACTTAAAAAAAATAATAATAATGGATCACCTTAAGGGAAACAATGGGATGAAGAATTGCTTCACCGACTAAGCAGAGAGAGAGAACAGGACGTTTTACTGTTAAGCGTTTTGAATTAATTTTCCTTGGATAATCCCGGGAGATAAATCAAGTTGTTAGTACGTTGGTATAATAGATAATTCAGTAGAATCTCGTTTATATAAGAAATATGCTCCTGCCTCCTAAATACACTCTTGGTTCCTGTTTTGCGTAACTAAAAACATGCAAAATCCCTGCGGCTAAATACGCCTTGCAATCAGATATGTTTTTCGAAATTTCCTTCAAAAATCTTGTTGTTTTCATGCATGTCAATCAGGCATACCTCATAATTGCAATATTCTCGACAATCTGAAATTTTTCCTCAGCCGCTAGACACAAATATAGACCAAATTTTCCACAAAACATTCCATGCAAACCTTATCAGGGCACTCGATATCTGTTCAAAAATACTGGGCGCTTCTACAAATTATTTTGGTGTTGAAGAGGACGAATTTTGAAAAGAAATTACTCGGCTCTCGGCTCTCGACACTTATTAGATTGTCAGGCGCATTCTTAACTAGACTGCATACCTTTATTCTGAGATACTCACAGAATTACTAAAGAGAACCTCATGCAAAGCTAATGAAAAATTTTGATGACTGTTTCGAAATGGCGGAAGACTCAAAAATTACTTTGATTTCTTTCTGTGGGCGAAATCCAACTCTTGTGCACAACGTGGAAACCACTACATTGTTGAGTCGGAAACATAGCGATTTTATGGTATACCTCAGCTAGTTAAGTTCGTAAGTAAGAAAACCCACATAAATTTTGGAACCTCTTGGCATATCTTGACGAACACCTAATACTCTAAAGAAGTTTGAAAGAACCTTTCACGTCTTTTAGTAGAAAATCAGCGAGAATGTCTTGAAATCTGGACCTCTAGTCCATTTAACACTGTGCCCGGCTGCCGGGCATTTTGCCACAAAGTTTTCCAAACAGTCTTTAAATATTACTCTATGGTCTGATGATGAGATAAATATAGTAAATGCTACGATCCGTTCTACTGTCTGTTTATGGGCATGTAATGGAATTATTCGATTGAACGGTTATCGTTCAATTGCTTGACTCATGTAGAATCATGCAATAGGAGAGCCAATTTTTTTATTCTTAACATTTCGTGCCTTAATTTTCTTACATCTGGTTGCGTGTGAGTGATGAGAATTGTAGGCGATATGTCATTTCACAATAGCACAATAGACTGAACTCAACAATAAGGCTTGTTTTACAGCAAAAGCAAGTAAACGCGTGGCGACTCAGACAATACATAGTCTGGAAGATTTTCAAACGTGAGAAAAAGTGAACAGATACCTATAACAAGATCAAATACAACTTTAAGCAATTGCATGTGTAGTAAATACCTTTTAATTCCATACTAAAGTCTTCTTCCCATCGCTACGGTACATAACACTACTTCCTGACAGAAGAATCTGTGGCACCTCTTCTCTCATACCGTGGGAAGTCGACATGGGGCCCGTATCCAGTTTTTTTCCTTGCAAAAACAACCAATTTCCAAGGACATGACATCGTTTTTCTGGACTATGAGAAATAAAGTACATTACAAGAGATCCTAGGCGTAATTTGCGCGAAGGTGGAGGCAGCGTTAAAGTTACTACAGTGATCAAAGTACAAATTTTGTACACGTGCACATCTGGTGGCGCGTGATGTGACAAGAATGCTATCCTTACATTTTTTTTTTTTTCCTTTGGTCAAACGTGCGAAATAGTCATCATTTGAACTTCTTTACTGTTTTAAAGAGTCTTTCGCTTTGTTTTGCCCGTCAGCATATTCACAACTTATTCTCAGTTCTACTAGAACTAAATACTATGCCAAGAATTCGTTAAGCCTAAGAGAAAGCTCCTCGTCTGGAAAGCAAGAGTCTCGAGAGTTGAAATAGACTGGGGTTTAAGGAGTCATTTCCAATCTCTCTCGGCTCACCTAATTTATTGGCTGTTGTATGCTGGAAGGCATACCTTTCCCGTTGATCCGTTTGAAGCAAGAATAATTGTACAAGATAAATCTTGAACATTTCTCATCGATCGGGGCAAATTTGCTTGGGGTGAATTTTACCTCTCCTCCCGCGATTCGTCATAGCAATAAATTCATGTGTTGATTTGCGACCGTACCAGCGTGATCTGTTCAGGAGAACAGGAAAATCATTTTCACGAAACATAGGTTTTTTGTTTTTAATTTTGATACCTCCATAACTCCGCTATCTTCGATTTAATTCAATGAAACGGCTTATCACGTAACAGTAAGGTATTTATAGAAGCTTATCATCGACTTAAATCTGTAACAGATTAACAAGAACACTGATACTGATCAGTAAGAGAAATACTTAATTCCCCTTACAAAGGGTAACTCATGCAACATCATTAATGTTATCTAGAAACACGGAGGCGCAATTATGCGTTCAATCCCTGACAGAATAAGCATTAAAAGGTGAAACTAAGGTCACTGATTATCCAGATGTGTTATCAAGGAATTGGTATTCGAAGAAAGGTTTAATTTCAGATGGTAAAAATATCCAAATGACTCTAGACTCAAATAATCATACAAGATTTAGGGCAAACTCTGCCATTAAGAAAAAAGAGCACCTTAAGGATTTTTCAAACGTAATTTTGAGTGTTAACAACCGATAGAATTATAAGTATTTACCAGTCAAACCTCATAAATAACTAATTACTGTAAAATATATTTCAACAATTCCGTAATTAAATAAAATTCGACGATATTCTTCATGTTCCAGTATCCTTGAAAAACGATGTTTCAACCAGACGGTGAGTCGTCGACTATGTTAAAGACACCTCAACACATCGTGAAGGATGACGTCTTTTAATGTGTAAAGGATGACATAATTTCGATAGATTTCCACCACATCCTCAGTGATCGTTATACTCTGATGAGAAAAAGAACGCTCTCTATATTAGGAATCTTATTTTATAAGAAGTTCCATGGAAGAGGATAATTTAGTATTATCAACTGAGTTGATAACGTCAATTGACCACCGTAAATACTTTCAAAGCTGACGTTTCGAGCTTTAACCCTTCGCTCTGGTTAACACTGGTCTGCTTTGAAACTCTTAACGAAGGCCAATTGACATTATC
This sequence comes from Pocillopora damicornis, assembly GCF_964200805.1. NCBI lineage: Eukaryota > Metazoa > Cnidaria > Anthozoa > Scleractinia > Pocilloporidae > Pocillopora > Pocillopora damicornis. Next base: position 19,162,059 of record NC_142671.1, read on the forward strand.
AACTCAGTTTATAATCGTAAATTACCATGTTACATTCTCCAACCGACGCAGTAACACAGTTTCTTTAAAAATTACTCCCTTTATTTCATGGAGGAGGCTTTTCTTTTCTCTTGCGACTAAATTTGCCTGCAGAACGTAAATAGTTCATAAGGCTCGTGATGGAAAATCGTCAAGGGTGACATTAACCTTATTTGAATTTGCAGTGTCTCAGATCAAAGTAAAAGCCGTCAGGAAGTACAAATCCATGAAAAGTGAAAAGTGATGAGAAAAAAGAAAAGCGTCTACTAGAAGATAATCATTTGATCCTATGCTAGATTCTCAGAACCAAAGTTAAGCAATACACGGCGTACAGTATAAACAATTTCTTTACAAAATCTTTGGAGTAAAAGGGTTAAGTGTTAAAAAATACCCTTGAAACTTTTAAAACTCCGGTAGACTCAGCAGTGTTATGACAGAATTGAGTCAATTGACTTTCACTGACTTTCGTTTGGTAAATCAAATCTTCTAGAACTATTCCGCTATGGAAGGGATGTTGTTACGTATTAAAATCGATAAAACAGCACTTTTGAGTTCATTTCTTGTATTTCGATTCTCGAGATTTCTTTTGTGAGGTGTATACGAGAAACGGAAAAATTTGTCTTACCAATCGATTCTGTTCGACCATTGCTTGTAGGTAATCGCGGGTGTAGTGATTCATTTGCACCTTTGACAAATGTTGAGTAGTAGGCATCTGATACTCATTTCTACGGATCTGAAATTTTGTGAAACAAGAAAAATAGGAGTTTGCCATTATCAAACGTGGAATAAATTTGTATTTAACATAAATTAAGGCAGTGGATAGCGTTGAAGGTACTAAAAAATATTCACCTCAGTGTCGATGGCTAACAGTAGATATTTACCGAGCCACGAAACGGCTATGGCTATTACTATTCTATAATACTTTCAGCTTTTTTTTGTCAAATGTTTCTTTCAATGGCATACAGTCTATAGAGAACCAAGATTTTTTATTATTTAAAGTTCATTAAAAGATAACTTGTTTTTTAAGTTGATGAAACTAAATGTTTGATTGATAGTTCCATCGAAATATGTAGAATCAAAATTGTTTTAAACAATTAAATGCCAAACTTTGCAAACCTTACCTCAGTTTTCACACTCTGAACTGTATAATTAAGCAGGGAGCTGGTGTCCCAGAGAGCTCTTGCTAGCGACTTGTGCTGAGATCCTTTTGATTCTTCCAAAGAGTACGCCAGGTACAATGGGCGAATAAAGTTGTGCAGTTGGATGAGGGCGATAGAAAGTCTGTCACTTTTTTTCTGTGACAGAACACATATGAAGAAAGTAATCAAACCTTAGGTCTTTATCCAGCTTCATTACTATTTTAATTCAAATGTCTCATCGGTAGTTATGGAAAGACCCAACAGATTTGAGAACCGCGGTATAAAACGTGTAAGGACGATTAAAAACGTTTCGTTGAGATTGTTTGAAAGACATCCTTCAGTTGGTTCTTACGGTGCCTGCAGGGACTTAGTTACTAAATGCTACAACAAAATGAAGCAGGCAAGGGATTATTTGAACATAGCGTACCACGATGCAACAGGAGTTGAAACATGCTTTTTTTTTTCTTTTACAACAAAATTTGAATAGGTTTTGACCTACAAAAGCATGTGCCAATTTTATATTGGTTTGTACGGTAAACAAGTATGGTGTTTTAATTATTTATGAACGGTGGAAAAATAGTGTGGGGAGGACATGGAGTTAAGTAACAGCCTCACTGTAAATTGTACCAAAGCGTTTTCACCGCAACTCGTGTTGTATCAATTCAAGCTGAAAAACTTCTTTTTTTTATAGAAAGAAATACGGAGAAGTTTAAAGAATGTTAAAATCACCATATTCGAAGAGCAAATCTGTGTATGAGCCTCTCCAAAACGTAGTGGTGTCTCCTTGAGATCCCAGTTAGAAGCTATGAATTTATGGACGGTTAACATCTGTAGAATGAAACACAGAGAAAGTTACTCAACTCTTTGGTTACGTCATTGCCATTCAGAGCTCAGAATCAATTTAGTTAAAGTATATCACGACCATATAATGAAAAATATTTTTTAGGATTCCCTACCTCCTTGGTGGTGTTGGCTCGTGTTGGCATCAGAAGATGTCTGATCAGAATTTCCGCGTTACTAGGTTTCAATCTTAACGGAGCTGTCCACGGTGCTGAACTCAGAAAAGTTACCATAAATATGGTAACGTATAGGGCCTTGAAACATTCCATATCTAGTCAATTAAAATTTAAAAAGGTACGGTTAACAAATTCGGTAAAACGCATACCAAAAAAACACTCAAACACACCATCAAACTTTTATATTGACATTTCCTTTCAAACATGATAAGACAAACGAGAAGAGCTGAATTCTTTTTAACCTTTGTTACCTCTCGTTAAACTCATTTCGATGTGCTTTGATATACTTTGACCTAATATATAGTGATGAGAAAATCCTCTGTGTATGGTTTCCATGACGTCCTTTAAAGCGAAATAATTTGTCTGCGTAAAGTACCATACCTGCTTTCCTTAAGAGAGCGCAACTATATTCACACGAATGAATTGCTTAGTCCAGGTCAGAGGCAAAGCAGTAGCTATCACTCACCTCTTTCAGTCTCGTCCAGTGCTGGATGCAATGGTTTGAAGCGAAGTGTGGTGTGTGTCTCCTACCTGAAATATCTGACGGACACATATTTATTCTGTCAAATGCCGGGGAGAAACCATCCAACATTTGCTTCTGTTCAGGGGAGTCGACCTGCCGGGATATTCCCGTAATACATCTTCCTTCTCGTCGCGGAAAATCATCTTGTATTTTGGAAAAAACATCATTGGCAGTTCCTGCTGAAGTATCCAATGTTCTTTGTGTGATACGTCTCTACTGCTTGATACGAAATATAGCAACTTGCCGAGGAATAAACACGGCATCTCAAAGTGGTCACAGACTCTATCCAAAAAGGCTCTTCCGATATTAAACCCTTAGGAAGTTATCTCCAGAATTGAGTCTGGAAATAGTTTATTGAAATTTTTACCGGAAGGTCAAATCTTGACCCTATTTTTTGTAATCGAAACCATTTGTCGCACCCAACAATTATATTTAACAGAGTCAGTGTAGTTATAATCGTCTAGCATACAGTCAGAGTCACTCTGTTCCTAGTAAATTCAGGAGTAATATCCTATTTCTGTGATGTGTCAGTTTCTTCCTGTTTTCGTATCGTATTACTTTCGTAATATTTCGTTTCATTCAAGCGATATCAAGTACTGCAAGTCAAACAAAGACCTAGATTAACTGGTGTTTACAGCGTACATGCCTGACGAAGAAATGTAATCTGAGGGATGATGAGGTATTAGATGTTATGAATTTATAGACAATCGGAACCATGGGCGAGCACTCGATGGATCGATTCCGGACTGATTCATAATGACGCTTTACGTGCTGCATCAGTGTTACTTGTAACTGTTTAATTTGGAGATTTTGCCCTCTTTTGAATCCTCCAATGATCGAAACTGAATGATTTTTACGGCCTTGAACGCACTGCGACGTATTGTGTCAGCGCGGCTATCAGAAATGAGATTTCTCGGAAGTCGACGGAACTACACCAGTGGATTATCACACTTGAACAAAGGTTTCCTCCAAACGGACACGAAAAACTGTTTCAGAATCCTCTGCTTGGAAATGCAGTTCTAGCCATTATACTTTCTAAGACCACTGCCGTAAGAATATCGATTTCCGTCTATTGCAAACTTGACAAACGACCGTTTGTCTAATACTTGAATCTCGTGGTCCTCTGAACCTGTTAGGGTGAAACTGCTTCGTACGGCTATTATTAACTGCACATATCTAGTAGATGTCCTCAGTCAATTGAAATTATAGCCAGACGTTTATCATAGAGGATTTTTTTAGCCTGTGTTGACTAATGGTGAACGGTGTTTTGCCAAGAAGCCAACAGAGATCAGAAGATGAATGCGAAAGCTTCAGGTTACATGCTTTGACCTTATCAGTTACAAAGCAATAGTGTTAAAACTTCCGCCTGGCGTTCGTGTCTGAAAACTTGTCTGTGATCAAGTTCCAAAAAAAAAAAAAAACCCATTGCCCTTTGGTGTATTGATGCTCAGAAAAGTGGAACTAAATACAGAAAGTTTATAAATAAATTACTTCCAAAAGTGGTAAGACTGCACTTGATTTGAAATAAACTGCATAAAAATAAAAAATAATGAAAGTAAATTTTATGAGTAATTTTTTAATCAGGGTCATACTAAGGATGGTTAATAGATTGTTATCTTGAAGTGCATCAATCCCTCGGTAGAGGATATGAAACGTCTATCATGTAGGATGGTATGATTCGCGCATGATTCAACAACACTCTGTTGTGTTACAATCTAAGCCAAGAACCATCTATTGAAGGTTGAATGGCTTCAAGGCGATGTCTTAAGACAGCAAAGATCTAGCTTTACTGAGAGAATTCCCAACCTCCATGGTGGATTAAGGGTGAAAGCCTTCACTTGTTAACAGATGTTTTGAGTGTCTCGGAAGAAAAGGAGAAGGTCGAAGACTTTCTGTATCTCAGAAAAAAATAGTTTAAGGCATCCAAATGCCTAAAGTTTAACCCTTTATGCCCAAAGATCGGTATACATGTTCTCAGTACTGTTCTCTATACATTTCCCTAAGTGCTGACAAGGAGAATTTCTTTAATAATCAAGCGCTTATTTAGATGGTGACCATTTCCTTTCTTTATTCTCGTGACCATATTGTGTGATTCAGAGATGATATAGTTAGGAGAAATTAGATGCTAGTGACCCATTAGGGGTCAAAGGCTAAATCAAAAACCGTAAATAAACGTTTCAGTGTAGCTTTCAACCGTTAAAGGATGTGTATCCTATAGACTTGTTTATTAAAAAAAAAAAAGTCCCGCAAACTCAAGGGACGTCTTACTTAGTCACATCTTCGATTACTACGTTCTGCTTAATAATACTGTTTTTTTGTCATTCAATAAACAGGAAACGAATATGTAGACAAAAATAGACAATATTTTCAGTTTCTCTTCAACGCTTTATTGTTAATTTAACAACATCACGCTCGTACATTGGTTTATCAACATTATTCAATCTGCAACAGATTAACTTATACACTGATTCCAGTCAGTCACTACTTATCTCAATATGGACTTTATCGTTTCCTTCTATTGAAGGTCAATTGTAACAGTCATTTAATACTCCTCATCGATATCAATATAAATAAATGGACTTTCTTCCCAAAAAAGAAGAATCGTTGCACTACTTTTTTACGCTTCTTAAATAAAATTTCATTTAAATATTTTCTTGTGATGTCCTGTAATTAATGATAGGTTCCATGCTTCCATCAGAGGGAAATGTGGTCCATGCTTTCAGCGGATACCATTTTACAGACAAGTCATCACGTTATCGAGGACATCTTTCAGAGTGTACAAGATGACGTAATTTCGGTAACTCTTCACCACATCATCAGTGATCGTAAGACTCTGTGAAAAGAAAATAATATCCCTGATTATGATTCTACAAAACTCAGAGAAACCTAACTTGCACTTTTTCTGCAACGTGAGAAACTATTCTTAACTCGAAAGAGACTGAGAATTATCAGCTCGGAGGTTTAGAGCATCGCAAAAATGGGTGAAAAAAATGGTATGTAGTCAAGAGGATATGAAATATTGTGATTGAAGTAAACTGACTCTGAAGCACGAATACAGGCTCCGAGCATCTTGCTTCGTCACAAATTTTGGATTAGTGTAAATTGCTTTATTGAGTAAGGTGTCTTCTTTATCTCGAAGGCGAGAAGATCAGGATTTGACTTTCTTTTTTACCTCTGTTTTCCATGCATGTTGCATGCTCGGATTGGTATTCTTTGGAGAATATTTTGCATGTAAGGCAACTCAGAGGATTCTATGCGAAGTGATAAGGAAGAATACTTTACGTACCAATAAATTATTTTTGACCTGGGCCTGAAGGTATTTGCGAGTTTTACGATCCAGTACTGCTTCTGACTCATGTGGAACTTGGGGTGGCCGAGATCCAATCTTCGTTATCTAAAAAATTAAGGTAAATTATTACATTATGTCACTATTGTTGTTCAATAATGCCTATAACCCTTAAAATGCTAAACCGTGCGATGTGATAATTCAGCGAATGTCCAGTCTAAGCTTCTTTAGTTTTAATAACCGATAAAAAAAATAAAAATTAGCCAGTTTGATAACCGTGAGTGTAAATTGTGATTCAACAAAACCAAGAATCTAGAAGACGGATAAAGGAAAGCTTAAAACTATTTTTATGAGAGTATTGTGAGTTTACTGATGTAATACACTAGAAATGATTTTGTTATTATCATCATATTAAATCGTTCTACTTAATTTCCGAATCAAAAATTTCGTAAGAATGATACCTCGTTTTCGACACTCCCCACTGTGTAATTTAGGTGAAAGCTGGTTTCATGAATGGCTCTTGCCAACTCCTGATGCTGAAATCCTTTTTGCTTCTCATACGAGTGTGCCATGTAAAGTGGGCTCATGAAATAGTGGAGTTGGATGTAAGCGATCGCAAGATTGTGTTGCTTTTTCTGCGAAGGAAACATGATAGACACAATTTGTTAGTATTAATTTTAGTACAAGAGACTTGCAGAGGCACACGTTTCTCATACGAGTGTGCCATGTAAAGTGGGCTCATGAAATAGTGGAGTTGGATGTAAGCGATCGCAAGATTGTGTTGCTTTTTCTGCGAAGGAAACATGATAGACACAATTTGTTAATATTAATTTAAGTACAAGAGACTTGCAGAGGCACAAGTTCTGTCAAATGTTTTATGTTTTGATGCCAATGTTTAGAGTCGTGTCATTAATAGAAAACGATCTGGGAATATCGAAAAACAATCCCTTCGAAATGAATAATGGGCCTTGAAGCTTTTGAGATTGATGTTTAGTAATTGTCGTTAACTATAAGTCGCAACCTTTGCACTAATTACCTATCATTATCGGCCTTAAAAGTATTCATATTACATACCAGATTCGAAGAACATGAGGGTATGTCAGTCATTCCAAAAGCCAGGGGTGTCTCTTTGAGAATCCAGTTCGAAGCTATGAAGTTGTAGACGTTTAACATCTGTAAAATGAAAGAATGAGATTGTTATGAACTTCATTCTTAGTTTGCAAAGAAACAATTGGACGTAAGAGAGAAACTAAATCGAGAAGTAGATTTTTTCAAATTTCCTACCTCTTTGGTAGCGTTCGCTCTTGTTGGCATCAGAAAGAGTCTGATAACAAATTCAGCATTGCTTCTTTGTGAACTTAACGGAGCTGTAAAAGCCACTGAGCTCAGCGTAGTTGTCATCAATGTGACAGCCAAAAGGACCTTGTAAAATTCCATCTCTGGTAAGATGAAATTAGAAAAAAAGATACTGTTAAGGAAATCACTGAAATTTAAAATTTTATTAGTCAAAGTCGACGAACTCCTTGTTGTGGCAAAAATTTTCGATCTCCGAACGAACAGATATTGACCTAAGTTTGCGTCCTCGTTAGTTATAAATTTCTTACGGGTTTCACATGAAATCTCGTCAGCCATGGTATTTATATTGGTTTACCACGTTGGTCTTGAAGGATTTGAACTTTTTACTCATATCAGTACTTAATTTTTTTTTTGCTTCTCACCAATTGAGTGAAAACGTTATATTTAACTAAGAGTTTATGTCAAACTTAGTCTCACAGTCCTTCGATAAATTTTAGTAGCATCTTCGTTTTGAAATTTGTTCTTTTTGATTGTTAGACAATTCAAGTTTTTTGTGATTAAGACCTGAATACAGATAACAAACAAAATTATTCGCTTGTTTTCCAAATTTTCATCCTTCATGAATAATCCTAGATCAAGCAGAAAGAAGCGATAGGTATTATATCTTACCTTTGTATTATGGTTGAATATAATAGAATTAAAGTTTCTTGTGAGTACGTTGTCTTCTGAAGAGTTTGATACTCGAATGCATCTTGATCATTCGTTTTATAGAAAACGAAGGGGAAGCTCTAATTTCTATTACCGTTTTTTTCCTCAGGGTGGTTTCCCGTGCGCACCTCAGCTTCTGCTGTATTCTAGGAAAATTAGTCAAAAGTTCCCGCATGTCACAGCAGTTAAAGTTATGTATGTCTGTTATGTATCTTCGGTTATGCAATAAATCAGGGCTGTAAAAACCGACTCTCTCCCTAATGGCATTGTAGCGCGTTCAGATCTGTAAACCGTAACTACCTTATATTAGGTTTTGTAAAGTAATTTAATTTGTTAAAAATGACTTCATTTTCAAAAACATTACCGCGAAAGGTTTTACCAGGTATTTAATGTAGATTATAAACGTTTAGCACACGTCCGGGAAGTTATGCGGAAATTATCGGGCTTTTTCCTTTTTCAGTTACTTATTGAAGTCATCCACGGCAATTTCTCGCATTTACATCCTCTTTCTTTAAAGATTCTATTAATAGTTCATGGTTGCAGCAGGGCGGTAATTTTCCTTTACAACTGAAATAACCGAAGTGACCACATAAAACGCATTATATCATATGTCACAATCTACCGAGGAAGATCAGTCTAGTATAGTAAGTTATAGCCTAAACCTGTTGTATTTAACAGATAGGGGTTTGGTTGGCCGGCGACTGAATGCTTTTGCCAAAGTCATTTCTCTAAATCTAGAAAGATGAATCATCAGTTCCCGACGTGTGCGTTTACAATTCGTGTTTCTGTTGCTCAAAAGCCTATGGCGATGTGGATGACGCTAAAATGAAGAAACGATCTTGAAATACCCCAAATGACCAATATTAATTTTCCGCAGACAGCCTTTTGGATTATAAGGTCAATAGAGAGATATTTTACGTGATATGACATCCTGATTCTGTCCCGCGTGAGAGGACGAAAGATGTATATCATTTCATGTCATGACCTCAGGTATCGTGACTCTAGGGGTTAGTAAGACGCACCAGAGAAAGTGTTTCGATTGTTAAATCTTTCGTAAGACAATGTTCGGTAAAGAGCAGATAGTTTATAAGTGAGACTCAGTCTCCTCTTGCCATAATTTTATTATGTCATCTTTTGAATTAGAGAAGGGAAACAATGATTGAAAAACGCTGCTAATAGAAAATCCGCCTTTTAATAAAAATGAAATATTTTCCTTTATCTCTTCTTCCTTTCTCCGCAATAGAAATATTCTCTTGCATCAGTTCTCCTTCTGAATTTCGCAATCGAACCTTTTTGTCTTAATGAGTGCCACCCAAATTATAACGTCAAATGCGCGTTATTTTTCCTGTTACAGTATGACCCTATTAATAGGTTTTCGCGTTGACTCCAGTTACTCGCCGGAGTCCACGTCACGCAATTTTAGGCAGCATTACGAGAATAACAAACTCGCTTACCAAGAGCTGAAACGTCACTGCAGCAGTCAAAAACTAGATATTTCCCGTAGCCATCAAAAACACAATAATAGCGTGACACGATATAGTTGAAATTAAAATGTTAAAATAAATTGCAGTTAGGTGGTCTTGGTGGTCGTCGACATGACGTTTTGAAAGACATGCAACGCATGGTCAGTCGCCAAGAATGAAAACAGCAAAGAATGTTATGGAAATGTGATTCATTCTTTAGAATGAAAAAAAAACCGTTATGAAGTCGCATGTATCTCATTGTGGAAGGTTTTTGAAACAAGTCAGTATATGAAAGCAAACGAGACAGCCACAACTTCGGATCGTGGGCAGAGCATGATCAGAGATATATATTCAGGAGTACCTCAAAGACAGAAAAACAACCTCTCCGACGTTTTTATTTGCTGTTTGACTGATCTTGGACCTTCTTGATAACAACAGCAACACAAAAAGTAACATCGTGAATTTATGTTATGTTACAACGCTAGCAAAAGCGTGATGTGAAGCATTATGACTATTATAAACATAGGCGAAACACATAGGCGGATTTTTCAAGAACAAAGCAGTACTCTTTGTTGTTAATCCCAAATTTGTGTCATTTTTTCCGTGTCTTAACCTTTAAGAGACGCTTTTCGCACTATAATCCATAGAGATGTCCTCTACTTATTTGATGCAAACGAGAATAGTCGGTCCCATTTGTATAAATAAGCAAACTAAGTGAACCTGGCGTTTTCTTTATGAAGCTTTATATTACGAAATTTATTTTGGAATTAACAAATAGAACCGACGATGTCGCTGAATTCTCGACAGGTTCAAGTTTTTAGGATAAAAATCGGCTTAACCTTTCGTAGACTATCATTCGATTCACACGCAAATTAGCCTTACTGTCACCATATTGCTTCTAACAAATAACACCATTAGTCAAGTAGAACTAGGCAGGCATTCCAACATTTGTCGGGAAATTTCCCATTCTCAAATACCAGAGGGTGGCCGTCATTCGCCAGAAAAAAAATAGTTCTCTGCTTGGTTAACTTCAAGAGTTGGAGTAAAACTGAAAAAAAAGGCCGTTTGCTGGAGCGGTGATGGAAGTGCGTCAGATTTGACCACCAGTTTACAGCTGAAAGGAATAATTATATGCTGAAAAGTCAAGCCAGAAGAAATTAAAAAAGGAAATAGTAACTTCGTTTTGGTGACATATTTTTCAATTCAATTTTTCTTTTTATTGTCACTGCAATTAACAGGGGACTTTGCAAGCACCGAGCAAGCATGGCTTTTAAGAAAATGGACCGATTTCTATCTTTTAGAACGTTTATTATTAATGCAACAACAACACACCTTCATTTACACGTATATATCATGCTGGCAAATCTGTAAAAGATTAACATATACACTGATTTTCATCAGTAACATAGTAGTCTCAATATGGACATTTATAACGGTACCTTTCTATAGTAACAAAGCATGCTTGTCGAATATTAAATAACGTTTTAAATTTCTTTTTCTACAGAATATTAATTTCGATACGTTTTCTTTACTTTTGTTTACTTCTGGAATTAAGGAAGGGCATTTAAATATCTGATTTTTCCAATAATTAGATGGAAGTTACCATTAAGTTGTTTGCTTCTACCAGAGAGCAATTCGATCAGTACTAAATAACTTTAGACGCAAGTCAACACATCATTCAGAACATCTTTCAGTGTGTACAGAACTACATAGTTTCTATAAGTCTTCATCACATCGTCAGTAATCGCTAGGCTCTGAAAGAATAAAATGATCAACTATTTTTAGTATTTCATGGTACTGTGGAGTTCTTTTTGTTATACTTTAAGGTTATTGCTCTGGCGGTAAGGAGTTTTAAATTAGATATCCTGCACATGCGACAAAATTGGTTTTTAGCAGAAATTTGCGGACAAAAATACCATGAAAGTTTACTGACGAATGTGAGGCACGTGCGAAAAATTACGCAGGAAAGTCCTGCTAGTCTCTCCTCTGGAAAGCTACCCTCGTGCTTGTCGTGTTTAGATTCAACATCGATATATTTATAATTCTAGTATTCAACCAATAGAGATATCGAATTAGAATGTACAGATTTTGATCTAGAACTCGCCTACTAATTCCTTACACAAAGTAATGTCTTATGCCCCATCAGGTTGCCGGTTCTTTGGAGAAACGGGTCCCGATGACATCGTTTTTTTTCCTTTGCTTTCAACAATTTCAGAGCAAGCCACCTCTAAGAACACTGATTTGTATTTCTTTTCTTCTTTCGTCAGTTTTCGATACTGCGTGTACCATTTATAGTTTAAAGGAATATTTAACATGCAATTCTTTTTTTTTTCTTACCAGGCGTTTGCTATTGACCATTGCTTGTAAATATGCTCTGGTAAAACGATCCAGGCTTGCCTCTGAGACATGTTGTACAATGGGTATTTGAGAACCAGTTTTCGTTATCTGTGATTCAACAATAGCTAATTATAAGTTTTTCAGGATACTGGCTAAAAAATATCAAGGCAATAATAAAATGTACATTATTTGACTGCTCTTAAACAAGAAAAAGCAGTAGATTTTCTGTTTCGTAAAGGGGGTTGAAGGTAACTTACCTCATGTCTCACTCTCCACACCGTATTATTCAGGCGAAAACTGGTGTCTTTGAGCGCACTTGCCAACACGTTGCGCTGAGATCCTTTAGCTTCTTCATAGGAATATGCCAGGTAAAGTGGACGGATGAAGTTGTAAAGTTGGATAAAGGCAATGGAGAAGTTGTCTTTCTTTTGCTGAAGAGAAGCAAAAATTCAGAAACACAGCAAAATTATTTTTTTTTTGATCATTGACTTACACAAGCACAAGTTCTGTCAAGCATTTTATCATACCTTGGTGAATACTATTAAGAGTTTGTAGTTCACTGCATAGGGTTGGCGTCAAAATTTATTCGGATTAGAAATTTGTTCCTGGCAGGGTTCTTGAATTCATAGATTATTTTGAAATTTGAACTGGATAGTGTGCGTAAGATAGAACAAGTAGTGATAAGCTTTCGATGTAGCAAAGGGTGAGTGATTCATGAGCATTTGTCTTCTCTCCCATGTGCGTGCGTGCACTGTATTCTTGGAGATTATGTTATCCACAGTTTGTTAAATTGCTAGAATTGTGACTTTGATTCATTTAAAATGTTTAACCTCCAGCTGAAAGTAGATTTATTTTGGAAAAAAAAGCGTGAAACCTCGAAGTTCTTAGAGCTTACCAGATTTGAGGAACATACAGGTGTGTCAGCCACTCCAAGAGCTAATGGCGTTTCCTTTAGATCCCGGTTAGAAGCTATGAATTGGTAGACCTTCAACATCTGTGGATAAAATACGATAGTTTACTTAAAGAAACTTTGCATCATGTGTTTCAAAAACTGCTTGATAGTGAAATGGAATCAATAAGAAAAATATTTTCAGTGATGTCCTACCTCTTTAACGGCATTGGCTCTTGATGGCATAAGTGAAAGTCGGATGACAATTTCAGCATCACTTGGTCGGTAACTCAACGGAGCTGTCAAAGTCACTGAGCTCATTGTAGTTACTATGAATAGGGCAGCGAACAAGGACTTGCAGAATTCCATTTCTGGAGACGAACAAAATTGTCAGTGAAAATAGTGTAGTGTCCTATAGAGTGTAAAATGATAAAAATAACAAGGCACTCGTAATATTTCATTAAAACTTTGGGGAATTGATTTGAGGAACTAAAGTAGCTAGCTTTTTAATACGTTCGGAGCTTTAAGTCCAAATTTATCTGTACTGAGCAAAGTTTGGTAACCTCATCTCTTATACTGAATGGCAATTGAACAAAACGTCTTCGGGAGTGCGCTTTTAAAACCTCTAAGAAGCTAACAAGAAGACTATGCGTTCATTCAACCTAAACCTCATCTAGCTTTAATTCCAGATTATTGCAGAACGGACTAGGCATTGCCGACTCACCTTTTCCCTTTTAAGTATTTCTAGAAGATAACCTTCTCTGACTCGAAATCTTGCGTTGTTTTCTACTGCGTGTCTAGAATGAATGATGGTGAAGCCAGTTTTGACTGTTTTTTTATACAAAACAAAAAGGAAGCTGTTTTAGTGGTTTGCATCATGTTTTTTATCAGGTATATTCCGTATTACTCATCTTCCCCATAATTTTCGTCGTTCGTTCGCTCTGTAAATTACATCATTTTGAATTCATAAACCTGTGTCTTTTGAGCTGTGTTAATTGTTCCTTCCGTAACAGTCGAACGATCCATCCTCGTTGCATCAAATTGATTTTTAGTTTATGTCTGGTATGCAGTAATTTCGACTCCGCGTAACTGACACAATCGCACGGATTTATACTCAATGAAAGCTTTCATTCCGCAGTGTAAATGGGAATGGCTAAAAATTGCGTATAGATTGTTGAAACTTTTTTTGCTGTAGGTTAAAGAAATGCTGCTTATCCGTTTTTTCACAATCCCGTAAAGCAATCAATGTAAAGCTATTAGAATACAAGGCATCCAGGAACACTTTGACTTAATTTGTCACAATCCTGATTTTTCCTTATGGATAAGTGCATGGACTTCATTTACCGCTTCCGCGTCTTTAATGCTATTGCCTCCATTACCAAAGTTCTTGATAAGAAAGGAAGCAACTTTCTGTCCAAAACGACAATCACTCAAAAGGAAAGCGTGCCTGTCTCACATCAACGCAGAAGATAGAAGAGGACAATTCCATTGAGAGATGCAATAATTTTATCGTAATATATTATCATTGATAGATAACTTAGATGGCGTTCAGCTGGACACATCTTTGAGATGAATTTTTTTATTTATTAAAAGCGCGCGCGAGGCCATACTGGTGGAATGATAAAATGAAATATTTACAATGTGACCTCTCTATTGATGTAACTTTATTTTCATGTCGTTTGAAGGACAAAGCCTTCTTCACCAGAAGTGGGTCATGAATTTTAGGATTCAGGCCCCTTATTATCATTGTTAGTTATATCCAGAATGGGCGAAGGAGTAGTAGTCTAAATTGAAGAAGTGAACAATACCCATAGGTCCCATTTGGTGACTTGACGTGACGCGAACAGATAATTTCATTGCCTCCGAGGGTATATTTTAGCATTTGAATTTACTCGTTCTTTAATCATAACCTTCAATCGCAAGAAACAGACAATGGATTTTTTATAGGTCGGAGGCATGAGATCTTCCTTCTTGAAATAATCAAAAATTAGTCTATGATAGTAACAGAGGCCTTTACGGGTACATTATTTCGACATAAAGACAACCTTTCACGTAAAAAAGAAAAATAAATGAATAAAAACAAAGAGCATAGGTATCATGAACTGGTCATGCACGGTCCCTGTACGTGTGTGTGCCAGCTGTTGCTGTAGAAGACATAGAATCCGTACTCAACAGTTTTGACTTCTGCAAGTGTATCTTAGCCTGTGTGCGGAAAGCATGGCGTTTTCGAGTACTAGAAAATATTAAAAGATCAAATTGTCGTTTTAACTTGATTTTTCATACGGAGCCAACTTTAGCTGACAAGACATCCCTTTCTTGTGTCTGAATGTCAAGCGTTACTTGTAAGATTAGAGAATCAATCCATTAAAACATATACAGGAAAATTATGTCACAGTCTCCTCTTGCCGTAATTTTATTATGTCATCTTTTGAATTAGAGAAGGGAAACAACGATTGAAATCGCTGATAACAGAAAATCCGCCTTTTAATAAAAATGAAATATTTTCCTTTATCTCTTTTATATTTCTCCGCAATAGAAATATTCTCTTGCATCAGTTCTCCTCCTAAATTTCGTAATCGTACCCTGTTTGTCTTAATGAGTGCCACCCAAATTATAACGTCAAATGCGCGTTATTTTTCCTGTTACAGTATGACCCTATTAATAGGTTTTCGCGTTGACTCCAGTTACTCACCGGAGTCCACGTCACGCAAATTTAGGCAGCATCACGAGAATAACTAACTCGCTTACCAAGAGCTGAAACGTCACTACAGCAGTCAAAAGCTGTAGAATATTTCCCGTAGCCATCAAAAACACGATAACGGATATAATTGAAATTAAAATGTTAAAATAAATTGCAGTTAGGTGGTCTTGGTGGTCGTCGACATGACGTTTTGAACGACATGCAACGCATGGTCAGTCGCCAAGAATGAAAACAGCAAAGAATGTTATTGAAATGTGATTCATTCTTTAGAATGAAAAAAAAGAAACCGTTATGAAGTCGCATGTATCTCATTGTGGAAGGTTTCTGAAACAAGTCAGTATATGAAAGCAAACGAGACAGCCACATAACTTTGGATCGTGGGCAGAGCATGATCAGAGATATATATTCAGGAGTACCTCAAAGACAGAAAAACAACTTCTCCGACGTTTTTATTTGCTGTTTGACTGATCTTGGACCTTCTTGATAACAACAGCAACACCAGAAGTAACATCGTGAATTTATGTTATGTTACAACGCTAGCAAAAGCGTGATGTGAAGCATTATGACTATTACAAACATAGGCGAAACACATAGGCGGATTTTTAAAGAATAAAGCAGTACTCTTTGTTGTGAATCCCAAATTTGTGTCCTTTTTTTCCCTGTCTTAACATTTAAGAGACGTTTTTCGCACTATAATCCATGGAGACGTCCTCCACCAATTTAATGCAAACGAGAATAGTCGGTCCCATTTGTATTAATAAGCAAAATAAGTGAACGTGGCGTTTTCTAAGCTTTATATCACGAAATCTATTTTGGAATTAGCAAACAGAACCGATGACGTCGCTGAATTCTCGACAGGTTCAGGTTTTTAGGATAAAAATCGGCTTAGCCTTTCGTAGAGTATCATTTGATTCACACGCAAATTAGCCTTACTGTCACCATATTGCTTCTAACAAATGGCACTATTAGTCAAGTAGAACAACGCAGGCATTGACACATTTGTCGGGAAATTTCCCATTCTCAAATACCAGAGGGTGGCCGTCATTCGCCAAAAAAAATAAAGTTCTCTTCTTGGTTAACTTCAAGAGTTGGAGTAAAACTGAAAAAAAGGCCGTTTGCTGGAGCGGTGATGGAAGTGCGTCAGATTTGACCACCAGTTTACAGCTAAAAGAAATAATTATAGGCTGAAAAGTCAAGCCAGTAGAAATTAAAAAAGGAAATAGTAACTTTGTTTTGATGACATATTTTTTAATTCAATTTTTCTTTTTATTGTCACTGCAATTAACAGGGGACTTTGCAAGCACTGAGCAAGCATGGCTTTTAAGAAAATGGACCTCAGACGCGATTTCTATCTTTTAGAACGTTTATTATTGATGCAACAAAAACACGCCTTCATTTACACGTATATATCATGCTGGCAAATCTGTAAAAGATTAACATATACACTGATTTTCATCTGTAACATAGTAGTCTCAATATGGACTTTTATAACGGTACTTTTCTATAGTAACAAAGCATGCTTGTCGAATATTAAATAACGTTTTAAATTTCTTTTTCTACAGAATATTAATTTCGATACGTTTTCTTTACTTTTGTTTACTTCTTGAATTAAGGAAGGGCATTTAAATATCTGATTTTTCCAATAATTAGATGGAAGTTACCATTAAGTTGTTTGCTTCTACCAGAGAGCAATTCGATCAGTACTTAATAACTTTAGACGCAAGTCAACACATCATTCAGAACATCTTTCAGCGTGTACAGAACTACATAGTTTCTATAAGTCTTCATCACATCGTCAGTAATCGCTAGGCTCTGAAAGAATAAAATGATCAACTATTTTTAGTATTTCATGGTACTGTGGAGTTCTTTTTGTTATACTTTAAGGTTATTGCTCTGGCGGTAAGGAGTTTTAAATTAGATATCCTGCACATGCGACAAAATTGGGTTTTAGCAGCTATTGAAATTTGCGGACAAAAATACCATGAAAGTTTATTGATGAATGTGAGGCACGTACGAAAAATTACGCAGGAAAGTCCTGCTAGTCTCTCCTCTGGAAAGCTACCCGCGTGCTTGTCGTGTTTAGATTCAACATCGATATATTTATAATTCTAGTATTCAACCAATAGAGATATCGAATTAGAATGTACAGATTTTGATCTAGAACTCGCCTACTAATTCCTTACACAAAGTAATGTCTTATGCCCCATCAGGTTGCCGGTTCTTTGGAGAAACGGGTCCCGAGGACATCGTTTTTTTTCCTTTGCTTTCAACAATCTCAGAGCAGACCACTTCTATGAACGCTAATTTGTATTTCTTTTCTTCTTTCGTCAGTTTTCGATACTGCGTGTACCATTTATAGTTTAAAGGAATATTTAACATGCAATTCTTTTTTTTTTCTTACCAGGCGTTTGCTATTGACCATTGCTTGTAAATATGCTCTGGTAAAACGATCCAGGCTTGCCTCTGAGACATGTTGTACAATGGGTATTTGAGAACCAGTTTTCGTTATCTGTGATTCAACAATAGCTAATTATAAGTTTTTCAGGATACTGGCGAAAAAATATCAAGGCAATAATAAAATGTACATTATTTGACTGCTCTTAAACAAGAAAAAGCAGTAGATTTCCTGTTTCGTAGAGTTATTGTGTCGTAGCAACTTAATCCCTCTTGAAATAAAATGGAGTCTTTGCAAGAGCACGATGTTCTCAATGGATTACAAAACGTTATTTTACTTGCTAAAGAAATCAATAAAAAGCCGTTTCAAAGGGGAATAGGTAGGGTTGAAGGTAACTTACCTCATGTCTCACTCTCCACACCGTATTATTCAGGTGAAAACTGGTGTCTTTGAGCGCACTTGCCAACACGTTTCGCTGAGATCCTTTAGCTTCTTCATAGGAGTATGCCAGGTAAAGTGGACGGATGAAGTTGTAAAGTTGGATAAAGGCAATGGAGAAGTTGTCTTTCTTTTGCTGAAGAGAAGCAAAAATTCAGAAACACAGCAAAATTATTTTTTTTGCGATCATTGACTTACACAAGCACAAGTTCTGTCAAGCATTTTATCATACCTTGGTGAATACTATCAAGAGTTTGTAGTTCACTGCATAGGGTTGGCGTCAAAATTTATTCGGATTAGAAATTTGTTCCTGGGAGGGTTCTTGAATTCATAGATTATTTTGAAATTTGAACTGGATAGTGTGCGTAAGATAGAACAAGTAGTGATAAGCTTTCGATGTAGCAAAGGGTGAGTGGTTCATGAGCATTTGTCTTCTCTCCCATGTGCGTGCGTGCATTGTATTCTTGGAGATTACGTTATACACAGTTTGTTAAATTGCTAGAATTGTGACTTTGATTCATTTAAAATGTTTAACCTCCAGCTGAAAGTAGATTTATTTTGGAAAAAAAAGCGTGAAACCTCGAAGTTCTTAAAACTTACCAGATTTGAGGAACACACAGGTGTGTCAGCCACTCCAAGAGCTAATGGCGTTTCCTTTAGATCCCGGTTAGAAGCTATGAATTGGTAGACCTTCAACATCTGTGGATAAAATACGATAGTTTACTTAAAGAAACTTTGCATCATGTGTTTCAAAAACTGCTTGATATTGAAATGGAATCAGTAAGAAAAATATTTTCAGTGATGTCCTACCTCTTTAACGGCATTGGCTCTTGATGGCATAAGTGAAAGTCGGATGACAATTTCAGCATCACTTGGTCGGTAGCTCATTGGAGCTGTCAAAGTCACTGAGCTCATTGTAGTTACTATGAATAGGGCAGCGAACAAGGACTTGCAGAATTCCATTTCTGGAGACGAACAAAATTGTCAGTGAAAATAGCGTAGTGTCCTATAGAGTGTAAAATGATAAAAATAACAAGGCACTCGTAATATTTCATTAAAACTTTGGGGAATTGATTTGAGGAACTAAAGTAGCTAGTCTTTTAATAAGGTCGGAGCTTTAAGTTCAAATTTATCTGTACTGAGCTAAGTTTGGTAACCTCATCTCTTATACTGAATGGCAATTGAACAAAACGTCTTCGGGAGTGCGCTTTTAAAACCTCTGAGAAGCTAACAAGAAGACTATGCGTTCATTCAACCTAAACCTCATCTAGCTTTAGTTCCAGGTTATTGCAGAACGAACTCGGCATTGCCTACTCACCTTTTCCTATTTAAGTATTTCTGGAAGATAACCTTCTCTGACTCGAAATTTTGCCTTGTTTTCTACTGCGTGTCTAGAATGAATGATGGTGAAGCGAGTTTTGACTGTCTTTTTATACAAAACAAAAAGGAAGCTGTTTTAGTGGTTTGCATCATGTTTTTTATCAGGCATATTCCGGATTACTCATCTCCCCTATAATTTTATCGTTAGTTCGCTCTGTAAATTACATCATTTTGAATTCATAAACCTGTGTCTTTTGAGCTGTGTTAATTGTTCCTTCCGTAACAGTCGAGCGATCCATCCTTGTTCCATCAAATTGATTTTTAGTTTATGTCTGGTATGCAGTAATTTCGACTCCGCGTAACTGACACAACCGTACGGATTTAAACTCAATGAAAGCTTTCATTCCGCAGTGTTAATGGGAATGGCTAAAATTTGCGTATGGATTGTTGAAACTTTTTTTGCTGTAGGTTAAAGAAATGCTGCTGATCCGTTTTTTCACATCCCGTAAAGCAATCAATGTAAAGCTGTTAGAATACAAGGCATCCAGGAACACTTTGACTTAATTTGTCACAATCCTGATTTTTCCTTATGGATAAGTGCATGGACTTCGTTTACCGCTTCCGCGTCTTTAATGCTATTGCCTCCATTACCAAAGTTCTTGATAAGAAAGGAAGCAACTTTCTGTCCAAAACGACAATCACTCAAAAGGAAAGCGTGACTGTCTCACATCAACGCAGAAGATAGAAGAGGACAATTCCATTGAGAGATGCAATAATTTTATCGTAATATATTATTATTGATAGATAACTTAGATGGCGTTCAGCTGGACACATCTTTGAGATGAATTTTTTTATTTATTAAAAGCGCGCGCGAGGCCATACTGGTGGAATGATAAAATGAAATATTTACAATGTGACCTCTCTATTGATGTAACTTTATTTTCATGTCGTTTGAAGGACAAAGCCTTCTTCACCAGAAGTGGGTCATGAATTTTAGGATTCAGGCCCCTTATTATCATTGTTAGTTATATCCAGAATGGGCGAAGGAGTAGTAGTCTAAATTGAAGAAGTGAACAATACCCATAGGTCCCATTTGGTGACTTGACGTGACGCGAACAGATAATTTCATTGCCTACGAGGGTATATTTTAGCATTTGAATTTACTCGTTCTTTAATCATAACCTTCAATCGCAAGAAACAGACAATGGATTTTTTATAGGTCGGAGGCATGAGATCTTCCTTCTTGAAATAATCAAAAATTAGTCTATGATAGTAACAGAGGCCTTTACGGGTACATTATTTCGACATAAAGACAACCTTTCACGTAAAAAAGAAAAATAAATGAATAAAAACAAAGAGCATCGGTATCATGAACTGGTCATGCACGGTTCCTGTACGTGTAGTGTGCCAGCTGTTGCTGTAGAAGACATAGAATCCGTACTCAACAGTTTTGACTTCTGCAAGTGTATCCTAGCCTGTGTGCGGAAAGCGTGGCGTTTTCTAGTACTAGAAAATATTAAAGATCAAATTGTCGTTTTAACTTGATTTTTCATTCGGAGCCAACTTTAGCTGACAAGACATCCCTTTCTTGTGTCTGAATGTCAAGCGTTACTTGTAAGATTAGAGAATCAATCCATTAAAACATATACAGGAAAATTATGTCTCAGTCTCCTCTTGCCGTAATTTTATTATGTCATCTTTTGAATTAGGGAAGGGAAACAATGATTGAAATCGCTGCTAACAGAAAATCCACCTTTTAATAAAAATGAAATATTTTCCTTTATCTCTTTTATATTTCTCCGCAATAGAAATATTCTCTTGCATCAGTTCTCCTCCTAAATTTCGTAATCGTAGCCTGTTTGTATTAATGAGTGCCACCCAAATTATAACGTCAAATGCGCGTTATTTTTCCTGTTACAGTATGACCCAGTATGAATAGGTTTTCGCGTTGACTCCAGTTACTCGCCGGAGTCCACGTCACGCAAATTTAGGCAGCATCACGAGAATAACTAACTCGCTTACAAAGAGCTGAAACGTCACTACAGCAGTCAAAAGCTGTAGAATATTTCGCGTAGCCATCAAAAACACGATAACGGATGTAGTTGAAATTAAAATGTTAAAATAAATTGCAGTTAGGTGGTCTTGGTGGTCGTCGACATGACGTTTTGAAAGACATGCAACGCATGTTCGTGTAGTGTGCCAGCTGTTGCTGTAGAAGACATAGAATCCGTACTCAACAGTTTTGACGTCTGCTAGTGTATCCTAGCCTGTGTGCAGAAAGCGTGGCGTTTTCGAGTACTAGAAAATATTAAAGATCAAATAGTCGTTTTAACTTGATTTTTCAATACGGAGCCAACTTTAGCTGACAAGACATCCCTTTCTTGTGTCTGAATGTTAAGCGTTACTTGTAGGATTAGAGAATCAATCCATTAAAATATATCCAGGAAAATTATGTCTAATCTTTGTTTTCCGCATTCGACGCAGTAACAAACCTTTTTCAACCTTACCGGTAAACGTGATGGTTTCCGGTTTACGTAAAGTGGTAATTAGTACTTCATGGGCGGTAAAGTTCCGTTATTACCTAGACTTTCACTGGAAGAAGAATGTGACACCAAACACTCTATATCTCTTATCATGATACAGCCAAGAAAAGGGCTGTAAAGTAGATTTGAGGTTTGAGTTTAAACGAAGACATTCATTCTCTATGAGCCAGTTTAAGAGTCAGCGTTTTAGACTAAATTCCCCCGCGTTCCAGCCATAGTTCAGAATTATAATAACATGGTTACAGTCCTTACGCTTTCATTTGGCCTTTTTAAATTTTGTTGCGGAGTAAAGAAAACCTACTTCTGTTACATAGGACGTCAATTAGTCCTGTTTCCTATTTTCTCCGATTTTAAAGATAGAACTTCACTTTATCGTGAGCATCACACCACAGAAATAACCCAGGCAAATAAATGCGTGGATAAGTAAATTAAATGAAATACGAGGGGAAATAAATTCCGTGCGGACCGAAGGTGGAGAAAGATGAGATGGATGAAAGCGACATTTATCGCAGGAAGTGGAGTGGTTAACGGATAATAAAGGCGACATGGAAATTGATAGTATTTCCCAATTCAGTCACTCAGTCAGTGAGTAGTGAACAGTTTAGCCTTTGAATTTTCACTGTCTTTGTTGGTGATCTAAAATCTACTTTGCACATCGCGGAGGATTTTAAAAATTTCAGTCTTTGCTCTTGATATACATTTAACGGTGCTACATGAGGACAGGACCATATTTAGCAAATACAGTGTGAGAAAACTGAGAGCTCAGTTTTCATCCGAGATATACAATAAACAAACAGAGCGCATCGACAATCATAATTTGACTAACGCTTCAATAAAATCTTCGTTGATTCGTCGTGAGTTCGTATGTGTTCCCCAACCTCGGAGAAGTGACACAAAATGCACGTGCTGCTATGTAGTGTTGAATAGCATTTAGAGTCAAACTTCAAGTCAAGCGGGAGTTTCTTAAAGCTGGGTTCATAGTAGGTGAATACACAAATTTCTTTTTTCCTACATTTAATCATATATAGACCGATATTTATTAAATGTGTATATAGAAAATAGACCTTGCTTTCGATTTCCATTTTTAACGTATCATTGTTAATTTAACAACAGAACGCTTGAAGTTACATTTTGTTCGCTAATCATAAATCTTAGAAAAATCAACATAAACACTGATTATCATCAGTAACACAGTGGATGATAGTCTCAATATGGACTCTTTAAAATGTTTCTTTCTATAATTACAAGCATGCAGTCGATTCTTGAACTAGGAGCTTAGAAAGACAAGGATAATAGAAAAATGTTACTGACTACTCGACTCCGTGAAACTAACATATTTTTCGAATCATTCCTCAGACTGAGGTCTGGTTTCCTTTTTAAGAATTTTTATACAATTATGAAAACTTAAAACATTGATTTAAGGCAACAAGGTTGAAGCCCTAAACTGTTGCCCAAAAAGAAATGAATAGCGTTTTGATGGGCAGTGCTCTTGTATAATCAAACTGATGTTCTTCTACAGTACTTTAGAGTTTTTGTGTTGTGCGGAATAACTTTAACTACCTAAACATTTAAAAAACTGAAGTCTCTCAGTATTCCAATAATGAAGTACAAGTCATAAATAAATATTTTGCTCTACCAGAGAGCAATTCGTTCGGTGATAGATAATCTTAGACACAATTCAACACGTCAGTGAGGACATCTTTCAGTGTGTACAGGATGACATAGTTTCTGTAAGTCTTCACCACATTATCAGTTATCGTCAAACTCTAAGAAAAAAAGTAAGGAATTGTTAATTAGCATTTCACTTTGACACTTTTTATCATAATTGTTAAGATTCTGTAATTAACGCGAAATTAGTGCCTGACGGCTATTGAAATTATCTGGAGAAGTATTTTAAAAGTCAAATGGTACCCACGAAAAACAAAGCTGCTTTTACTCTGCCGTGTTTGCATTTAGGAGCGAGACGTTAAATGTTTGAAATTGATGCATTACAAGATGTATGAAAATGAAACAGAAGGGAAGGTATGTTTTAGTCACGCCCGCTTTTCTGTTGCTTGGATTTTTCATTAGATTTTGAAATAATGACTTCAGGTTCGTCAGATGGCTGGTACGTTCGCGAAACGGGCCCTTGATAATATTTAGTGTCTCTCTTCAAGTTTTAATCGGGGTGGAAAGACCACCGCTTAGTTTCCATTCTCCTCTGGAGGTTTACATTTACTTAACTCCCTTGTGAATTTTGGCTGTCGCTACATGTGTCATTTATGGTTCAGGAATATTTCACACGGATTTATCTTTCTTACCACACGTTTGTTGTTGACCATTGCTTGTAGATATTTTCTAGTATAATGATCCAGGCTTGCCCCTGAGATGTGCTGAGTAGTGGGTACTGAAGAACCAGTTTTCATTATCTAAGATTGAACAAAAACTAAACATCAGTTTTTAGATTTAAGGCTGAAAAAGAACAAGGCAAAACTTACAACTTACGTTTAATTAGTTGTAAGTTTTAAAGGCGTAACAATAGTATCGTGATTCAGAGTTTTGTGAAAAAAGATTGATAGTCACTCTCGCTCCTTTTTGGTCCACTTTCATCTTTTTTTTTTTTGTCTGCCCAGCAAGGTAATTTTTAACTGTTCCCTCCCATTCTTAAACCTGTGCGATTCTTATTTCTTCGAGGTATCGTGACTTAACTCTTATGTTCCGCCGTTATTGAAGCAGAATCTTCAAAATAATAAAATGCACGTCCTCTCATTTGAAAATTGTTATATCCAAGGGTAACTTACCTCACGCCTCACTCTCCGCACCGTATTATTCAGGTGAAAACTGGTGTCTTTGAGCGCACTTGCCAACACTTTGTGCTGAGATCCTTTAGCTTCTTCATAGGAGTAGGCCAGGTAAAGTGGACGGATGAAGTTGCAAAGTTGAATAAAGGCAATGGAGAGGTTGTCTTTCTTTTGCTGAGGAGAATCAAAAGAACATAAATCTAAAACGAAGCAAATTGTAAAGATTTTATAGTGACTAGCAGAAACGCAAGTCAAAATTTCACCATCCTTTGGAGAATACTGTAATGAGTAATCGTCGAAATTGTGATAGTACTGGAGACTTGGTTGCAGGCTCTTTAAAATAAACTTGAAATAGTTAATCAGAAAACTGAATCAGTCAGAGAGATCGGCTAGTGATTAGTGATTTATTTAACTTAGCGCCCGTGCCTCGTTCCGCCAAGCGCGGGAGGTAATCACTCGCTCGTGTTTTTTCTCTCTCTCTTTTGCCCGTGTTTCTGGTGTACCTCCCACACATTGATCAATTACTAGGGTTGAAATGTTATTCCGTTTAAAATGTTCAAGTAGATTTGTTTTTGGAAAAAGATAAGAGAATTGAAATTCTCAATACTTACCAGATTTGAGGAACATACAGGTATATCAGCCACTCCAAGAGCCAGGAGCGTCTCCTTTAGATCCCAGTTAGAGGCTATGAATTGGTAGACCTTCAATGTCTTTGGATAAAAAAACATTGTACCAGTAGTCCTCTAAACTTTGCATAAAGCGTTTCATTAGGAGCTTAATAGAGAAATAGAATCAGTAAGAAAAAAAAAATTTATCCCCCACCTCTTTAGTGGCGTTGGATCTCGCCGGCATAAGTGAAAGTCTGATGACAACTTCAGCATCACTTGGTTGGTAACTCAACGGAGCTGCCAAAATCACCAAGAACATGGCAGCGAACAAGGACGTGCAAAATTCCATATCTAGTGAACCCAAACGTTATTGGCAAAATAAGCGTAGTGTCCTACATCTAAATATTATTCGCCGAAGGAGAAGTGAAGATTGTTGAATCGGAGCTCTCATACTAAAGCGTAAAATTCAGCCATTGCACTTAGGTGTAATAATTCATATAAAAAGGTACTCCTATTTGACGGAAGCTTTGGGGAGTTAAGTAGCCAATTATGAATCGGTTGTCGGTTATTCTTGGACGCTTTCAGTTAAAAATTATTTGAAGCAAAGTTTGGTGAAGTCATGTCATATTTTGAATGGCAAATAAACTAAAGATGTCTTTGGAAGTGCTCTCGTAACGACTCTGGGAAAGAAATAATTTGAATCTGCACATTCTTTTTACGTTAACTTTCTCTAGCTTTTACAATATATCCAGTCTAGTTACCGAAGGGGCTGAAAAATACTACTTCTTATTTGAGATAATTATTATGACCTACCTTTCTCCTTTTAAGTATCTCTGAAAATTAGACTTCTGTGATTCAAAATCTTTGGTTGCTTTCTCTGGCTGTGTTTAGAATTCTTTAATGATGAGGAGAGTTTGACTGCCTTTTATTCAAAACGAAGAGGAAACTGTTTTATTGGCTTGCATCATATTTTCGAATAAGTAAAGATTTGGTGAAGCATTTGACAATAAAAATCTGCGATAAAAAATTATAAAACATAACACGACGTTTCGACGTTTCCAGAACGTCATTATCAAGTGAAATAGAATAATAAAATCGAGTATATATATAATGAAACGGTGAATAAATTACAAGGCGTTAAAAGTTAAACAAAGAGTTTGGCCCTAATGAAATCGCTCTGGGTGTTTAAATTGGGCCTTATTGTTCTTATGTACAACATTTCATAAACAAGACAATCCCATTTCGTGCCACATTTTTTAAGCATTCTAAACTGGCTCTCATTGAGTAATGCTTAAAGAAATCAAGCCACGCATCGAAAATCAGCATAGCGTTGTTTACTGTTTTAAATGTGATTTGTGTGATTCAAATTACGTCGGATATACGACGCGCCATTTGTTTCAACGCATTGCTGATCATCGATACTCTGCCATTGGTCGCCACCTGAGAGATGCCCATGGGAACATTGACTTACTCAATGAGAGCCAGTTTAGAATGCTTAAAAAATGTGGCACGAAATAGGATTGTCTTGTTTATGAAATGTTGTACATAAGAACAATAAGGCCCAATTTAAACACCCAGAGCGATTCCATTAGGGCCAAACTCTTTGTTTAACTTTTAACGCCTTGTAATTTATTCACCGTTTCATTATATATATACTCGATTTTATTATTCTATTTCACTTGATAATGACGTTCTGGAAACGTCGAAACGTCGTAATATTTTATCGCAGATTTTTATTGTCATCATATTTTCGTTGAGCTTTTTCTGTCAGGTATATTCCGGATGACTCATTTCTCTAAACGTTTCGTTGTTCGTTCGCTTTTTTTTTACATCATCTTAAATTGATAGACCTGTATTTTTCAAATTTGTTAACTGTTCCTTCCGGGGCAGTTTGGTTGTGTCAAGTGGATTTTTATATTTGTTATTTATCGCTGGTTGCAGTGATTTTTACTCCACGAAACCAATGCAACCTCATGGTTTTTGATCATTCCGCAATATAAATGGAAATGGCTATGAATTTCATACAGATTGTTGGAAAATTTTGCCTCAGGTCAAATAAGTGCTCCACTTATCGGTTTATAACAACCCAGAAAACTTAAAAGCCCCTTGGGAACGGTCATCCGGGAAAACACTAATTTAATTGGTCATAATTCTGATTTTTCAGTCTTTTCGGATCGATAAAGGGTGCTCGTTTACCGCTTCCGCCTCTTCAAATGTAATACTCCTATTATCAAAGTTCCAGCTAGGAAAGCAAGGAACGCTTCATTCATAAGAGCAATCAACCGAAAAAGAAAAGCATGACAACAAGTATCTGACGTATCTTATATCGTCATAGAGCTTGGAAGGAAAGAAGCACAATTAGAAAGATTCAGTGATTTATTGCAATGTTTCATTATTGATAGATGATTTGGTTAGTGTCTAGCTTATAATTAAACGTTTGAACGTGTCCTTTAGTAGCATGTCGTAATTATGTGGGATATTGATCAAATGAAGCCTTTAAGTGCTACTGTGGTTCTTTCTTTATTCACTCCGAGCTTTCGCCGTTCTACGGCATCATCATCATCGTCCTCCCTGATGATGCCGTAGAACGGCGAAAGCTCGGAGTGAATAAAGAAAGAACCACAGTAGCACTTAAAGGCTTCATTTGATCAATATCCCACATCTAGCTTATAATGTTTTTATTCAAAGCCTGAGCGGGGTCGTACGGGTCGACTGATTATATGAAATTATTATGTGACTTCTGTGTTGACGCAACTTTATTTTCGATCATGTTGGACAAAACAAGCATTATCACCGGAAATAGGTCATTAGTTTATGGGTTTGGCCCCCTTATTAGCAATATTTTTGTACTATGTCACTGTTCCATGAACAGATCATTCCATTGCATAAGAGGATTTACCCTATGAAATTTCTCGTTCTTATTTTCAATCTTCTTTCCCAAGAAACAGAAAATAGACTTGTATACAACGGAAGGATGCGTTCCTCAGTCCAGTTGATAGATAAACACTGAGCGCATCAGTACCAAGAACCGTTCATACATGGTACATGTTGGTGTAATATGACGGTCGCTGATATAGAACACATTTAATCTATGCTCGACAGTTATGACTTCCGCATCTGTGTTTTCGCGTGCTAGAAAACATTAAAAGGTCAATTGGTTGTTTGAACATGTTTTTCTCAATGTGGGGCTGACGAACGCTGACAAGACATCGTTTTCTTGTGTTTAGTTGTTTTGTTATCACCAGTAAGTTCACAAAACCAATCCCTTGAAAGCATATCCGGGAATATTATGTTCTAATCGTTGTTTTCCTGGGTCAATTTATTGAAAAGCCTTTTTCATTTTCGCCAGTAAACGTATAGTTGATGAATGTTACTTCCGTTCTTACTAGGACAATCGCCGGAAGAAGAGTGTGACAACATACACTTTAAAATATCCATTATAGTTTGCCAAAGAAAAGAGTAAGGAAATGAATGCTCAGTTTTGAGTGTAGCCGAATATGTTCACTCAAATGACTTTATGTGCCTGAAGAGGAGTCAGCGTTTTATACTTAAATCGTCCAGTGAAGGTTAAGGATTATAAAAAGACATTTTCAGTACTTATTCTTTCTTTATTAGGGGTTCATAATTCATTTGGCCTTTTTGAAATCTTGTTGAAAGTCGTGGAAAATCTTTCCTCGGTTATGTAGGACGTTGATAGTTCCTGTTCTCTGTTTCCCCGACTTTACCTAACGTATCACAAACAACTTCTTTGTTTAAATGGAGATTGGCACATAATTCGATTCATACAAAAGTATAAAAAAGTAAATAAAATATTAAAAAAAGGAAACAAATCTCGTATCGACTAGAAGCTATTGCTATTTGAGAATAGTGATCTATATTACAGAGAGTGGACCTTTGTTTTTTGTCTGGCCGTTGACTGTTTTTTTTAATAATCGACTTTCATACCACTTTAAATGGAGTGTTTTGTTAATTTCTTATGTCAGTCCTCCTTGTGATTTTGAAGATCTAACCACGGAAATAAACATTATTTCCTAATGAAATATGTCTTTGTTGGTTGTCTCAAATCTTAAGAGAAAGAAAATGACTGCGGACTTAGCATATCGCTCTTCGCTTCCATGTTTGTCTTTGCTGTCGTGAATTGTGTGAAGTACAGCAGTGATATATCAAATTTTTGCGAAGAAAGTAGATATCTCTCTGAATTTCTGCATTTTAACGCTTTATTGTTAATTTAACAACACCTCTCATGTAGTTACATTTTATATTCTGGTGATAAATCTTGAAAAGATCAACATATACACTGATTATCATCAGTAACACTGGGAATAATAGTCTCAATATGGACTTTTGGAGAACGTTTCTTCTATTTTTACAGAGCATACAGTTGATTCAAAACCGAGGACCATAGTGACGAACTCAGGACAAATATGCGCTCCACCACCTTAATCTTAGGTAAGGTACTTCTTGAATCATTCCCCAGAATGAGCTCTGCTTCAATTTTAAAGAATTTCTATTTATGAGACTAACTGATAGTTGAATTAAAATTTACAAAAATTGATAGCTGGTAACAAGCTTGAATCCCCAAACTTCCAAGTAATAAATATGATTTTCATAGGCAGTGATCTTGCAGGATAATTACAAATGTTTTGAGTTTTTCTACACAATAACTTTAAATACGTTAACATTAGGAAAAATGTAAAACTCTCTCATTCTTTCTATAATACAATGCAAACAATAAGTCGATTGACTCTGCCAGAGAGCAATATGTTAAGTAATAAATAGCTTTAGATGCAAGTCAACACATCAGAGAGAACGTCTTTCAGTGTGTACAGAATGACGTAGTTTCTGTAAGTCTTCACCACATCGTCAGTTATGGTTACGTTCTAAAAAAGTCAAAGGAAACGAAAAATTATTGATTTATGTCTATATATTTATTTTCTTTTTTTTCTTTTTTCTTTGTTATTTTGATAGAGCTGAAAATCATTGCAAATATCCTGTTCTTATGCTAAAATCAATTATGAAGTATGAAAAAAAAACACCTCCACAAATTTAGTGTTTGTCTTCAAGTTTCAACAAAGACTGAAAAGGACACCACTTAGATTCTCTACCGCTTCGGAGGTTCGAGTTTTTTTTAATCCCTATTCCCTTTTTTGGTTTCCGATGTCGCTTATGTGTCATTTACAGTTGAAGGAATATTTTTCACATGAATGTTTTTTCTTACCACACGTTTCATATTGACCATTGCCTGTAGGTATGTTGTAGTGCAATGATCCAGGCTCGCCTCTGAGATGTGTTGAACAGTGGGTATTGATGAGCCAGTTTTCGTTATCTAAGATTTAACAAAAGGTAAATATCAGTGACGGAAAAAGAATTGGGCAGTACTTACAATTTACTCTCAGTCAGCACATAGCTTTAAACTAAAACAACAGTATTGTCACTCAAGGTTGATTAAAAGAAAAATGAAACAGTCAGAAATTTTTTCCTGAATCTTGGAGAATTTATCCGTTCGATGGAATTAATTTTAGGCTCTTTATTTGTAGTTTGTGCTTATCCGTGCCATCCTACGCTACCCTTTGGTCTTTGTTAGATTTTTCCGTTTGGGTTTTCTTACATCCAATTTCACGTGACCAGTTTTCCATATTTGGATTGTACACGAGGTTGAAGTTTGCAGAAAATTAAACTGCCATCTTGATCTTGTCTTCACTGTTTCTGGACTTGAACTAGAAAATCACCGTCCTTTTGGTTTTTTCTCTGCCCCAGCAAGCTTGCGTTTGAAATTTCCAAAACATGCACGTTTCGTTACTTTTTACATTAAATATCGTGACTTAGCCTCTTCATTCGGCCATGAGTGAAGTAGAGTCTTAGCAGGAAAAATAAGGGACTCGATCATATCTGAAGGTAATTTACCTCGCGTTTCACTCTCCACACTGTAGCATTCAGGTGAAAACTGGTGTCTTTGAGCGCACTTGCCAACACTTTGTGCTGGGATCCTTTAGCTTCCTCATAGGAGTATGCCAGGTAAAGTGGACGGATGAAGTTGTAAAGCTGGATGAAGGCAATAGAATAGTTGTCTTCCTTTTGCTGAGGAGAAGCAAAAATAAAGAAGGGATGCAAATTGTAAATATTTTATAGTACTAGTGATCTTCAAAAACGGATGTTCTGTCAAACATTTATCTTTAAACAAGTTATTGTCAAAATTGTATCCGTATTAAAAAACTTGTCAGTGTGAGTAAAGCAGATCAGTAGAAATCACTCGCACATGTCTTCTCTATAGAGCTCTATATTTGGCTCGCAGTTACCTCCCATTCAGATTATTAGGGTTGAAATCTTTATCCATTTAAAATGTTCCCCAACCACTAACTGAAACTAGTTTCTTTTTTAAAAAAAAGTTGAAGTTCTGAATACTTACCAGATTCGAGGAGCATACAGGTGTGTCAGCCACTCCAAGAGCTAAGGGCGTTTCCTTGAGATCCCAGTTAGAAGCTATGAATTGGTAGACCCTCAACATCTGTAGATAAAATAGCGATATTTTAATTTAAACTACTTTGCAAGCAGCATTTCACGAGCAGCTTTTAATGCAGAAGTAGGATAAAGATGAGAAATATTTCGATATCCTACCTCTTTGGTAGCGTTGGATCTTGTTGGCATGAGTGAAAGTCTGATGACAATTTCAGCATCACTTGGTCGGTAACTCAAAGGGGCTGTCCAAGCTACTGGGCTCATTGTAGCTACTATGAATAAGGCAACGAACAAGGGCTTGCAGAATTCCATTTCTATTGAACCAAGATGTTAATAGCAAAGTCAGAGTAATCTTCTAGAGTATAATGATTCATATGGAAAGACAACCATTATTTAACGCAGGCTGCGAGGAAACGCTTCGTAGCTAATTCGTTAATTATTAGTCCTGAATGGTTCTCCGACGCTTCTAATGAAAACCCATTTGGAGAAAAGTTGGGTCGAATTATCTCTCGTGTTGAATTATAAATGGAAGGAAACATGTTTTCAGTAGCGATGTTTTAAAACCCGTGTGAAGAAAAGTTTGTGACTAAATTTTGTTTACGCAAAATTTTATTAGTGTCATAGAAGGTATTGAGAGATGCAACTTACTTTAATTATCAATAGGACTTACCTTTCTCCTTTTGACTTTCTTTAGCAGTAAAACTTCTTGCGTTGGTTTCTCTGGCTGTGTCTAAAATCAGTTGAAGGTGAAGTGCGTTTAGACTGACTTTTATACAAAACGAAGAGGAAGCTGTATTTTTTTTAATCAGATATATTCCAGATGAATCATGTCCTTAATTATCTTTGTTGTTCGTTCGCTTTGCAAATGAATCATTTTGAATTCATAAACCTTAAACTTTGTTAAAAGTTCCTTCCGTAGCAGTTAAACGACCCATTCTTGTTTTATGAAATGAATTTGGTATGCAGTAATTTTGACCCAATACGAAAGCACTTCCACAGATTCTTACTATTTCGCATGCGGTGTAAATGGAAATGGCTTTGGATGCCATGTGAATTAATTGTTAAATGTTTGTTTCAAGTTAAAAAAGTTCTCCTTACCGGTTTACAACAATCCAAAAAATTGTGAAGCCCCTAGAAAACTGGGTATCCGGGAGAGTTCAATTTAATTGGTCACAATCCTGATTTTTCTCTTTGGATAAGTGGGCTAAGTGGGCTTTGTTTATTGCTTCCGCATCCTTAACGGTAGTGTTGCTATAATCAAGGTTCCAGGTAACAAAGGAAGCAACGCTTCACTCATAACGGCCATCAGCCAGAAAAAAAAAAAAACGTGACGACAAATATCTTACGTATTCTACATATTCACAGATGTTGGACGTGAAGAGGTACACTTAGAAATACAATAATGTAAATTGTGATGTATCAAAATCGATAAATAATGTGCGTGGTGTTCACTTAGACTCACGTTTTAGATGTTTTTCATAAAAGTGCGTACAAGGACATACGATTTAAATGATAATCCGATAACATGAAACATTTACAACGTGACTTCTGTGTTAACGTAACTTTATCTTCGTGTCGTTTGATGGTCAACACCCGCCGTTATCGCCGGAAATGGGTCATAAGTTTATGAGTTTAGTCCCTTGATTGGTTATAGGTGATCTATTTTCATTTTGTCACCATTCTTAGCAATATCATTAATGGTGAAGTACATTGGTCTACATTGAAGGAATGAATGATATGTTCCATTTAGACAAGACAAGACAACTTTATTTTACCAGGGTAGCCCAGTCAGCTGCAAGGCTGGTATCCTTAGGGGCCCTGGGTTCAATAAGCACATTTAGTGCTTAGACGCTTCACAAACAGATAAGAGAGTAGTAGAGTAGATTTTATCATTTGAATTTTCTAGTTCTTTAATCATAATGTTATATCTCAAGAAAAAAAAATAGATTTTGTATATGGTGAAAGGATGAAATTTTCCTTCTTGTTACATGTATGATTTAAAAATAGGTCAAGATTGTGAAAGAGCCTTTACGGATAAAGTCGTCACGACCAAACACGACAAGAATAATAATAAATAAACAGTATTATGAACTGTTTACGCATGGTACATGTTCCTGTAAAAGGCCAATCCCTTCTATAGAAAATATAGAATCCGCGCTCGACAGATATGGTTCCCGCAAGTGTATCCTTGGCTTTGTATGAAATCCATGGCGTGTTTTGTTTGCTAGAAAACATTAAGAAGTCAAATAATCTTGATTTTCTAAATACGGGGCTAACGATAACTAACAAGAAATCCCTTTCTTGTGTCTTGACATGCAGCGTTATTTGTAAAATTTCATGACCAATCCCTTAAAAATGTATCCGGAACAATTATGTTCTAATAGTTGTTTTACTTAATCAATGCGTCAGCAATCCTTTTTCATCTTCACCGGTAACCGTGCTGGTTTCCGGTTTTCGTAAAGCTCCTATTAGTAGTTATTCATGGGCAGTAAAGTTCCGTTCGCACTTAGACGATCGCCAGAAGAAGAGTGTGGCAACAAGCTCTTTAGAACATGCATCATAGTTTATCAAAGACAATAGCTGCAGAATTACGGTCAGTTTCGGGTTTATTCACATGTGTTCACTAAAACTGACTTAATGCGCGTTCTAGAATTTTATCCCTAAGTCTTTCAGTCAAGGTTTAGGATTATAATAATGAATTTACAGTCCTTACGCTTTGCTTGCTGCGTGTTCATCATTCGTTTGTCCGTTTTTGAATCTTTAATATAGAAGATATTAGCACCCGAGTGCTACACTGTAAATTCGAGGGTAAATAAAGTTTATTGAGTGATTGATTGATTGTTGTAAATCTAAGAAAACCTATTCTTGGTTATGCAGGACGTTTCTGAGTCGTGTTCCCTATTTCCCAATTTGGAGATGGCTTTTCACCTTGTCCAAGGCACCACACGAATAACTTGTTTGTTTCGATGAAACTAGGCACATAAATCGATAAAAAGACTAGTGTAAATAAGTGAATTAAATGAATTATAAAAGAACAAGAAAATAAATCCCGTATCAACTCAAGCTGATGTCTATTTGACTTGAATGAGAAAAGTAACATTTATCACAGGAAGCGGATCATCGTGTTTTTTGTGTGGTAGTTGACTACTTAAAGATTAATCGACTTGAATACCATGAACAGTAGAGTGGTTTATTATTAATATCTGCCAGTCCTCCTTGTTATCTAAAAGATAGAGGCATGGAAGTGAACAGTAATTCCCGATGAAATTACATTGTATGATGACTAAATTTCAGAGGAGTTTAGCCGCTATTTTGTGACTGTCTTTGTTGGTTCTCTCAAATCTGAATATATATCACTCTTTGCTTATCTTTTATGTCAGTTGTGAAGAAAGGTAAGGCTTTCGTGAATTTTTTAACTTAAACCATTAATAAGGATTGTAACAAGTCTATATTTTGGTGGGAAAATAGACCGCACTTTGAATTTCTATTTTTCAAAGCTTTATTGTTAATTTAACAACACCTCGTATACATTTACCCTTAATATTGTAAAATTAAATCTTAAAAAGATTAACATATATACTGATTATTATCAGTAACAGGGAGAATAATAGTATCAACATGGACTTTTAAAAATATTTCTCTCTATTTTTACAGAGAATGCAGTCGATTCATAGCTAAGGTACTTTTCACTTTTCGAATGATTCTTCAGACTAAAAGTTTTTGTACTTTTTAAGAATTTCTATTTATGAATTCAAATGGTTGAATTTTAAACTTTTAAAAAAGGGTGAATCCCTAAAGTGTTTCCCTCAAGTTATAACTACCGTTTTTTTTGGGCAGTGCTTTATAGATTTTTAAATAATGTTATGAATTTCTTGCAATTTCTTCAGATTTTTTTCTAAAAAAAATCCTTAAATAAGAAAAACAATTAAGAAATCTGGAGAAGTCTCTCAGCCTTCCAATGTAGGTCATAATTAAAAAATTTGCTCAGCCAGCGAGCAATTCGTTCAGTGATATAAATAGCTTTAGATGCAAGCCAGCACGTCAATGAGAACGTCTTTCAATGTGTATAGAATGACATAGTTCCTGTAAGTCTTCACCACATCGTCAGTTATGGTTATGCTCTAAAAAAGAGGGAAAAAAGACTATTGTTGATTAAAATTTCGTGCACATGTATTCACTTTATTCTCTAAAGGTTTTTACTGTGATAAAAAGTATAAATATATTATCAAAATGCTAAAATTTATGCTCGGCAGCTTTTGAAATTAGCAAGAAAAGTACCTTGAAAGTTAAATGATGCATAAGTAAGGCACGTATGAAAAGTAACACCTACAGTCTGTCTCGATAGCCCAGGTCTCTCTTCAATCGGTTTCAACGATCACGATCAATGTCAAATCTTAGATTATGTCCCGCTTTACTGTTATACTAATATTACACAAGGATGTTTTTTTTTCTTACCACACGTTTCATATTGACCATCGCTTGTAGGTATGTTGTAGTATAATGATCCAGGCTCGCCTCTGAGATGTGTTGAATAGTGGGTATTGATGAACCAGTTTTCTTTATCTGTGATTTGTCAAAAAATAAACATCGGTTTTTCAAACTTAAAAAGGAAACCAAACACATCATTACTTACAATTTACGTTGGCTATTACTTTTAAAGGCAAATCAGCAGTATTGAGAGTCAGAGTCTTGGTCTACTTGTGGTTTTTGTCTGCCTCAGCAAGATAGTATTTAAAACCGTGTTCCACTGTAATCTTACCATAAGTGAAGTAAAATCTTAACGAGATTAAAATGAAAGTCTCTTCATAAGGGAATAGTTAATTTTGACGGTAACTTACCTCGCGCCTCACTCTCCCCACTGTATTATTCAGGTGAAAACTGGTGTCTTTGAGCACACTTGCCAACACTTTTTGCTGAGATCCTTTAGCTTCTTCATAGGAGTAGGCCAGGTAAAGTGGACGGATAAAGTTGTAAAGTTGGATAAAGGCAATGGAAAAGTTGTCTTTCTTTTGCTGAGGGGAGATAAAAAACAGAAATTGTGCAAATTGTAAATATTTTATCGTACCAGTGACTTACAGAATGGAAAGTCCTGTTGACCATTTTCTCATACAATGGTGATCTCTGTAATGAGTTAATGTCAAGCTTTAACCTAGTATTATGAACTTGTTTTTTGGTTTGAAATAATTATTTTGTAAACTGGACCAGATAATATGAGTGAAAGAGTTCGGTGAAATGTGATGGTAACCGTTTAAAAATTTTTAATCACTAACTTAAAGTAGATAAAAAATGTTTTCAATACTTACCAGATTTGAAGAACATACAGGTGTGTCAGCCACTCCAAGAGCTAAGGGCGTCTCCTTTAGATCCCAGTTAGAAGCTATGAATTGGTAGACCTTCAACATCTATAGATAAAATGGCGATAAGTTACAAGAGGCAAGTTTGCAAGCATCGTTTCGCAATCAGCGTAATAGTGAAGTAGAATATAAAAGAACCAACTTTTGATATCCTACCTCTTTCGTAGCATTGGCTCTTGTTGGCATAAGTGAAAGTCTGATGACGATTTCAGCATCACTTGGTCGGTAGCTCAACGGGGCTGTCCAAGCCACTGAGCTCATTGCAGTTACAATGAAGAGGGCAGCGAACAAGGACTTGCAAAATTCCATTACTAGCAAACCAAACAAATTATTAGAAAAGTCAGCGTAGTGTCCTGCAATATGTAAAATGATTCCATCAAAACGGTACTCATAATCTTTTACCCAAACTTTGAGGTATTGATTTGAGAGAATTCAGATTAATTCCCTGTCTTCCGACTGGTTCATGGTCGCATTTGGCTGAGTTATTTGAATCAATGTTGGGTAAAATCGTCTCTTTTGCTGAATGACAAATGAACATAAGAAGCCTTTTGAAATGTTCTTACTAAAACGTCTTCGTAGCAAAGTTTTAGACTGTACATTCTGTTAACATCGGCCACATCTTCTCTCGTCATGGAGGGAAGAAGGTGCCTTGCAATGCCATCACTTAACAACAATAATCATTACGACTTACCTTTTTCCTTATAAGTATCTCCGGGAGATAAACTTTTCTGATTCGAAATCTTGGGTGGTTTTCTCTAGATGTGTGTAGAATTAATTGAGGGTGTGAAGCGTTTTGACTGCCTTTTATACAAAGCGAAAAGGAAGCTGTTTTCTTAGTTTACATCATCTTTTCGTTAAGATTTTTTTAATAGATATATTCCGAATGACTAATTTTCTCTATAAATTTCGCCTCAAACTTTGTCAACTGTTCCTTCCGTAGCAGCCGAACGATCCATCCTGGTTGTATCAAACTGATCGGTTATGTCTGGTAGGCAGTAATTTTGACTTCGCGAAACCAAAACAATTCATAGAATTATGTTAATAAACGAGAAAGGCAGGGTAAAACATTCCATATAGGTTATCAAAACAATTTGTTTTTTAGTGAGTGAAATAAGTTCTACCCATCGGTTTCCGTAAATCCCGAAAGCTGTAAAGTCCCTCTAATCTAATTGGCCACGACTCCGATGTTTTTCTATACAAGTCAACCTCGTTTACCGCTTCCGCCTCTTCAACGGTAATGTCCCTATGTCAAGGTTCCTGGGAAGAAAGGAAGAAACGTTGCCTTAATAGCAGCAATCAGGCAAAATAAAGGCATGACAAGAAATATGTAATTTATCTTACATTATTATAGAGCACAGAAGAAAACAAAAAGAATGATAGATGTAATGATTTTATTGTGATGTATTATTATCGATAGATGATCTGTCTGGTGTCTGGCTGAACGCATTTTTGAAATGTTTTTCATTAAAGTACGTGCGGGGCCCTTAGGTTAAATGATAACTTGATATATTGACGATGCGACTTCGGTGTTGACGTAACTTTATTTTCATGTCGTTTGAGGGAAAACCAGCAGTTATCACCGGATATGGGTCATTAATTTATGGGTTTAGACCTTTGATTGATAAAATGCGATGTATTTGTACTTTGTCACTCTTGCCAGTAATATTGAAGAATAACAGATGATTTCAATTTTACGCTTTGAATTTTGTCGTCCTTTATTTATAATCTACCGTCGTAAGAAATAGAAAATTGACATTGTATATTTTGAGCGGATGATTTTTTTCCCTCTTGCTTTAATAAAATATAGGTTATGACGGTGAAAGAACAGTACGTGACCTGACGACGACCTTTCACGAAAAAAGAAAGACCATAAAGATAAATGAAAACAGCGCGCATTCCTACCATGAACTGTTCACGCATGGAATCCATGTTCGTGTCGTGTGCCAATCGTTGCTACAGAACACAAAGAATCCGTCCAAGTTATGACTTTCTCAAGTGTTCCCCAGCCTTTGCTTGACGACATTGGCGACTTTCGTATTTGAAAATATAAAAAGGTCAAATTGTCGTTTTAACTTTATTTTCTGTATAGAGAGCAAACAATAGCTGAAAAGACATCACTTTCTTGAGGAGAATTGTTTAGTGGTATGTTTAGGTTAACAATGCCAGTCCCTTGAAAGCATATCCAGGAAAGTTATGTTCTAATCTTTGTTTTCCTTAGTCAATGGATGAACAATCTATATCCATATTCACCGGTAAACGTGTAAGTATCCGGTTTTGCTAAAGCGCCAATTAGTATTCCATGGACGTTAGGGTTTCGTTCTCACTTTGACGATCGTGGAAAGAAGAGTTTGTCAACAAACACTTAACAACAAGAACAAGTTTCATAGTTTATGAAAGACAATAGTTGAAAAATTATGGTCAGTTTCGGGTTTATCCGAACGTGTTCACTAAAACTGACTTTACGTCCGTTTTAGAATTCATCTTTAAGTCAAGGTTTAGGGGTATAATAATAGATTTGCAGTCCTTACGCTTTCCTTGTTGAGGGTTCATCGTTCGTTTGTCCTTTTTGGAATCTTGTTACAAATCTAACAAAACCTCTTCTTGGTTATGTGGGACGTTACTAAATTATGTTTCTTATTTCCCAGCTTTGAGCTTTTCACCTTATCTAAGGCACCATACGAATAACTTATTTGTTTCATTGAAGATGGGCACATTAATCGATAAAAAGACACGAATGAATAAGTAGATTAATGAGGAACAAGAAATTAAATCCCGTATCGACTCAAGGTTATGTTTATTTGATTTGATTGAGAAAAGTAACATCTTTTACTGGAAGTAGATCATCGTGTTTCCTGTGTGGTTGTTGAGTACTTATAGATAATGGACTTGAATACCATGAACAGTAGAGTAGTTTACTATTATTATTATCTATAGGATAGAGAAATGGAAATGAAAAGCAATACCATAAGAAATTACATTGTATGATGACTAAATTTCAAAGGAGTTTAGCGTCTATTTTGTTACTGTCTTCGTTGGTTATCACAAATCTTAATGTATATCACTCTTTGCTTTTTTCTGTCAGTTGTAAGAGAAGTTAAGGCTTTTGTGATTTTTTTTTATTTAAACCATCAATAGAGATTGTAATGTATCAATTTTTGGTTAGAAAAATAGACCACACTTTGAATTTCTATTTTTCAACGCTTTATTGTTAATTTAACAACATCTCGTAACATTTACACTTTATATCGTAAAAGTAGATCTTTAACAGATCAGCATATATACTGATTATCATCAGTGACAGGAAGAATAATAGTCTCAATATGGACTTTTAAAAATGTTTCTATCTCTGTCTATTTTTACAGAGCATACAATTGATTAATAGCTAAGGTACTTTTTGAATGATTCCTTAGAATAAAAGTTTTTTTTTACTTTTTAAGAATTTTTATTTATGAATTCTTATGGTTGAATTAAAACCTTTAAAAAGTTTGAATCCCTAAAGTGTGACCCTGAAGATATAATGTCGTTTTTTAAGGCAGTGCGTTTGTAGAATCTTAAATAAAGTTATGAGTTTCTTCTACAGCTCATATATAATATTTCCTACAAAAAAGTATTTAATAATGAAAATCATCAAGAAATCTCTCAGCCTTCCAATGCAAGTCTTGAGTGAATAATTTGCTCTGCCAGCGAGCAACTTGTCCAGTGGTACAAAAAGCTTTAGATGCAAGTCAACACGTCAATGAGAACGTCTTTTAACGTGTACAGAATGACATAGTTTCTGTAAATCTTCACCACATCGTCAGTTAAGGTTAAGCTCTAAAAAAGAGTAAAAAAAAGAATATTGTTGTGCAAACTTATTCTCTTGTTTCTTTAAAGGTTTCTAATGTGGTAAAAAGTGTAAATATATTCTCCAAAAGCTAACATCGATGTTCAGCAGCTTTGGAAATTAGCAAGATAAGTACCTTGAAAGTTAAATGATGCATATATAAGGCACGTATGAAAAATAACAACTGCAGCCTGTCTCGATTGTCCAGGCACTGACAACATTTAGTGTCTCTGTTCAACATTTTCAGCGATCACTATCCAGGTCAAATCTTAGATTCTGTCCCGCTTTACAGCTGTAGGAATATTACTCATGGATTATTTTTTTTCTTACCACACGTTTCATATTGACCATCGCTTGTAGGTATGTTGTTGTGTAATGATCCAGGCTCGCCTCTGAGATGTGTTGAACAGTGGGTATTGATGAACCAGTTTTCTTTATCTGTGATTTGTCCAAAAAAAAAATCAGTTTTTAAAATTTTAAGAGGAAACCAAACACATCATTACTTACAATTTACGTTGATTAGTACTTTTAAAGGCAAATCAACAGTATTGAGAGTCAGAGTCTTGGTCTACTTGTGGTTTTTGTCTGCCTTAGCAAGATAGTATTTTAATTTCATTTTCTCTTTGAAACCGTGTTCCACTGTAATCTTACCATAAGTGAAGTAAAATCTTAACGAGATTGAAGTGCGAGTCTCTAAGGGAATAGTTAATTTTGACGGTAACTTACCTCACGCCTCACTCTCCACACTGTATTATTCAGGTGAAAACTGGTGTCTTTGAGCGCACTTGCCAACACTTTGTGCTGAGATCCTTTAGCTTTTTCATAGGAGTATGCCAAGTAAAGTGGACGGATGAAGTTGTAAAGTTTGATAAAGGCAATGGAAAAGTTGTCTTTCTTTTGCTGAGGGGAGATAAAAAACAGAAATTGTGCAAATTGTAAATATTTTATCGTACAAGTGACTTACAGAAAGGAAAGTTCTGTTAAGCATTTTCTCATACAGTGGTGATCTCTGTAATGAGTTAATGTCAAGCTTTTACCCAGTATTATGAACTTGTTTTACTTATTTAGTAAACTGAACCAGGCAGTGTGCGTGAAAGAGATCTGTGAATTGTGATGGTAACCGTTTAAAAGTTTTAATCACTAACTTAAAGTAGATAAAAACATGAAGTTACCAATACTTACCAGATTTGAGGAACATACAGGTGTGTCAGCCACTCCAAGAGCTAAGGGTGTCTCCTTTAGATCCCAGTTAGAAGCTATGAATTGGTAGACCTTCAACATCTAGAGATAAAATAGCGATAAGTTACAATAGGAAAGTTTGCAAGCATCGTTTCACGATCAGCTTAATAGTGAGGTAGAATATATAAGAATCGACTATTGATATCCTACCTCTTTCGTAGCATTGGATCTTGTTGGCATTAGTGAAAGTCTGATGACGATTTCAGCATCACTCGGTCGGTAACTCAACGGGGCTGTCCAAGCCACTGAGCCCATTGCAGTTACAATGAATAGGGCAGCGAACAAGGACTTGCAGAATTCCATTTCTAGTAAACCAAACAAATTATTAGAAAAGTCAAGTCCTGT
This sequence comes from Pocillopora damicornis, assembly GCF_964200805.1. Taxonomy (NCBI): domain Eukaryota; kingdom Metazoa; phylum Cnidaria; class Anthozoa; order Scleractinia; family Pocilloporidae; genus Pocillopora; species Pocillopora damicornis. Next base: position 19,204,736 of record NC_142671.1, read on the forward strand.
AGTTTGTAAAATGATTCTATTAATACGGCGCTCGTAATGTTTTACACAAACTTTTAGGCATTGATTTGGGAAAATTCCGTAGTAAATTTATTCCCTATCTTCCCAATGGTTCATGGTGGCATTTCAACGAGAGTAATTTGAATCAATATTTGGTAAAATCGTCTCTTTTGCTGAATGACAGATAAACATAAAAAGCCTTTTGAAATATGTTCCTAAACGTCTTTGTAGCAAAGTTTTAGACTGTACATTCTGTTAACATCAACCAAATCTTTTCTCGTCATGGAGGGTAGAAGTAGCTTTGCAATGCTATTACTCAATAACAATATTCAATACGACTAACCTTTTTCCTTTAAAGTATCTCTGGCAGATAAACTTCTCTGATTCGAAATCTTGAGTTGTTTTCTCTAGCTGTGTATAAAGTAAATTGGAGGTGAAGTGCGTTTTGACTGCTATTTATACAAAACGAAAAGGAAGCTGTTTTATTATTTTACATCATCTCCTCGTAAAACTTTTTTATTAGGTATATTCTGAATGACTCATTTTCTCTATAAATTTCATTCTAAACTTTGTCAGTTGTTCCTTCCGTAGCAGTCGAACGATCCATCCTCGTTGTATCAAGTTGGTGGGCAATAATTTTGACCTCACAAAACCAAAACAATGCACAGAATTATATTAATAAACGAGAAAGGCAAGGCAAAACATTCCATACAGATTATCAAAAAAAGAAAATGGTTTTCTGTGGTTGGAATAAGTTCTACCCATCGATTTCCGAAAATCGTGAAAGCTGTTTAGTCCCTTTAATCTATTCGGTGACGACTCCAATGTTTCTCTATACAAGTGAAGCTCGTTTACTGCTTCCGCCTCTTCAACGGTAATGTTCCTGTTATCAAGGTTCCTGGGAAGAAAGGAAGAAAGGCTGCCCTGACAGCGGCAATCAGGCAAAATAAAGGCGTGACAGCAAATATTTGATGTATCTTATATCATCATAGAGCACAGAAAAAAACAAAATGAATGAGAGATGATTTTATTGTAATGTATCATCATCGATGGATGATCTGTCTGGTGTCTAGCTGAACGCATCTTTGAAATGTTTTTCATTGTAGCGCTTGTGGGGCCCTTAGGTTAAGTGATAACTTGATATAATGACGATCCGACTTCTGTTTTGACGTACCTTCATTTTCATGTCGTTTGAGGGAAAACAGCAGTTATCACCGGAAATGGGTCATTAGTTTATGGGTTTAGGCCTTTGATTGATGAAATGCGATGTATTTGTACTTTCTCACTCTTCTCAGTAATATAAAGGAATAGGTTAAGGGGTAGTAAGGTAAATCAAAGAAATAGGCAATACATCAAATTTGGTAAATTGATGATACACGAACAGATGATTTCAATTTTATGCTTTGAATTTTGTCATCCTTTATTTATAATCTACCGTCGTAAGGAAGAGAAAATCGACATTGTATATTTTGAACGGATGATTTCTTCTTTCTTGATTTGATAAAAAAAAATAGGTTATGAAGGTGAAAGCACCGTATGTAACCTGACGACAATCTTTCACGAATAAAGAAACACCTTTAAGATAAATAAAAACAGCGGACATTCGTACCATCAACTGTTCACGCATGGTATGCATGTTCGTGTAGTATGCCAATCGCTGCTACAGAACACAAAGAATCCGTCCGGGTTATGACTTTCTTAAGTGTTTCCTAGCCTTTGCTTGAAGATATTGGCGATTTTGCGTGCTAGAAAATATAAAAAGGTCAAATGGTCGTTTTAACTTTATTTTCTGTATAGTGAGCAAACAATAGCTGAAAAGACATCCCTTTCTTGAGGAGAATTGTTAAGTGTTATTTTTAGGTTAACAATACCAGTCCTTTGAAAGCATATCCAGAAAAATTATGTTCTAATCTCTGTTTTCCTCAATCAATGGATGAACAATCTATTTCCATATTCACCGGTAAACGTGTAAGTATCCGGTTTTGCTAAAGCGCTTATTAGTATTCCATGGACTTCAAGGTTCCGTTCTCACCTGGACGATCGTCGAAAGAAGAGTTTGTCAACGAGCACTTTATAACAAACATACATCAAAGGTTATCAAAGACAATAGTTGAAAAATTGATGGTCATTTTTGGATTTATCCAAATGTGATTATTAAAATTGACTTAATGTGCGTTTTATAATTAATCTTGAAGTCATCCAATCAAGGTTAAGGATTATAATAATACATTTGCAGTCCTTACACTTTCCATGTAGCTGCTTCATCATTTGTTTGTCCTTTTTTGGAATCTTGTTACAAATCCAAGAAAACCTCTTTTTAGTTATGTGGGAAATTATTCAGTCGAAAATCCTATTTCCCAGGTTTGAGATAGCTTTTCACCTTGTCCAAGGCACTTCGCCAATATCTTATCTGTTTCAATGAAAATAGGCACATTGATCGATAAAAAGACAAGTATGAATAAGTAGATTAATGAAGAACAAGAAATTAAATCCCGTATCGACTAAAGGTTATGTCTATTTGACTTGATTGAGAAAAGTAACATTACAGGAACTAGATCATCGTGTTTCTTATGTGGGTGTTCACTACTTAATTATAAAGCTTAATCGACTTGAATACTATGAAAGGTAGAGTGGTTTATCATTAATATCTGCTGGTCCTCCTCGTTATCTAAAAGACAGTTGTAAGAGAAAGTAAGGCTTTCGTTAATTCTTTAACTTACGCCAAATAATGGGGATTGTAGTGAATCAATTTTTTGTTAGAAAAATAGACCACACTTTGAATTTCTATTTGTCAAAGCTTTATTGTTAATTTAACAACATCTCGTATACAATTACCCTTTATATCATAAAATTAAATCTTAAAAGATCAACATATAAACTGATTATCATCAGTAACACGGAGAATAATAGTCTCAATATGGACTTTTAAAAATATCTCTCTCTAATTTTACAGAGCATACAGTCGATTCAAAGCTAAGGTACTTTTCGAATGATTTCTTTGACTAATTGTTTTTGTACATTTTTAGAATTTCTATTTAAAAATTCTGAGGATTGAATTAAAACCTTTAAAGAGGTTAAATCCCTACATTATTACCCTCAATTTGTAACTATCGTTTTTTCAGGCAGTGCTCTATAGATTGTTTAAATAATGTTATGAGTTTCTTCTGCAATTTCATTTGATTATTTTCTAAAAAAGCCTTTAAATAAGAAAAACATAAGGAAATCTGGAGAAATCTCTCAGCTTTCCAATATAAGTCATAAGTGAATAACTTGCTCTGCCAGCGAGCAATTCGTTCAGTTATGTAAATAGCTTTAGATGCAAGTCAGCACGTCAATGAGAACGTCTTTCAATGTGTACAGAATGACATAGTTTCTGTAAGTCTTCACCACATCGTCAGTTAAGGTTAAATTCTAAAAAAGAGGGAAAAAGAATATTTTTGATTAAAATTTCGTGCTAATATTGGTGTTTGGCAGCGTTTGAAGTTAGCTTGAAAGTTAAATGATGCATATATAAGGCACCTATGAGAAATGACACCTGCAGCCTGTCGCGATAGTCTAGGCGCTGACAACATTTAGTGTCTCTTTTCAACAGTTTCAACGATCACTACATAGATCAGATCTTAGATTTTGTCCCGCTTGACAGTTGCAGGAATATTACACATGGATGTTTTTTTTTCCTTACCACACGTTTCGTATCGACCATCGCTTGTAGGTATGTTGTAGTATAATGATCCAGGCTCGCCTCTGAGATGTGTTGAATTGTTGGTATTGAAGAACCAGTTTTCTTTATCTGTGATTTGTCAAAGGAAAAATCGGTATTTTAGATTTAGGGAGGAAACGAAACATGTCATTATTTGTAATCTTCTTTAGTTATCAGTTTTTAAGGCAGATCAGCAGTACTGAGAGTCAGAGTCTTGGTCTACTGGTGGTTTTTGCCTGCCCCAGTTGGTATTGATGAACCAGTTTTCTTTATCTGTGATTTGTCAAAAGATAAACATCGTTTTTTCAGATTTAAGGAGGAAACCGAACATATTATTTACGTTAGTTACCAGTTTTAAATGCAGATCAGCAGTATTGGGAATCTGATTCTTGGTCTACTGGCGGTTTTTGTCTGCCCTAGCAAGTTAGTATTTTAATTTTCGTTTTGTCTTTAAAACCGCATTCCTCCATTATCTTACCATTAGTGAAGTAGAATCTTAACGAAGTTAAAATGTAAGTAAATGATAAGGAAAAAATTAATTTTGAAGGTAACTTACCTCACGCCTCACTCTCCACACTGTATTATTCAGATGAAAACTGGTGTCTTTGAGCGCACTTGCTAACGCTTTGTGCTGAGATCCTTTTGCTTCTTCATAGAAGTATGCCAGGTAAAGTGGACGGATGAAGTTGTAAAGTTTGATAAAGGCAATGGTAAAGTTGTCTTTCTTTTGCTGAGGAGAGATAAAAAACAGAAATTGTGCAAATTGTAAATATTTTATCGTACTAGTGACTTACAGAATGGAAAGTTCTGTTGACCATTTTCTCATACAATGGCGATCTCTGTAATGAGTTAATGTCAAGCTTTAACCCAGTATTATGAACTTGTTTTTAGGTTTGAAATAATTATTTTGTAAATTGAACCAGATAATATGAGTGAAAGAGATCGGTGAAATGTGACGATAACCGTTTAAAAGTTTTAATCACTAACTTAAAGTAGATAAAAAATGTTTTCAATACTTACCAGATTTGAAGAACATACAGGTGTGTCAGCCACTCCAAGAGCTAAGGGCGTCTCCTTTAGATCCCAGTTAGAAGCTATGAATTGGTAGACCTTCAACATCTGTAGATAAAATAGCGATAAGTTACAATAGGAAAGTTTGCAAGCATCTTTTCACAACCAGCTTAATGGTGAGGTAGAATATATAAGAATCGACTATTGATATCCTACCTCTTTCGTAGCATTGGCTCTTGTTGGCATAAGGGAAAGTCTGATGACGATTTCAGCATCGCTTGGTCGGTAACTCAACGGGGCTGTCCATGCTACTGAGCTCATTGCAGTTACAATGAATAGGGCAGCGAACAAGGACTTGCAAAATTCCATTTCTAGTAAACCAAACAAATCATTAGAAAAGTTAGCGTTGTGTCCTGCAGTTTGTAAAATAATTCAATTAACACGGCGCGCGTAATGTTTTACACAAATTTTTAGGCATTGATTTGGGAAAATTCCGTAGTAAACTTATTCCCTGTCTTCCCAATGGTTCATGGTGGCATTTTAACGAGAGTTATTTGAATCAATATTTGGTAAAATCGTCTCTTTTGCTGAATGACAGATAAACATAAAAAGCCTTTTGAAATATGTTCCTAAACGTCTTTGTAGCAAAGTTTAAGACTGTACATTCTGTTAACATCAACCACATCTTCTCTCATCATAGAGGGAAGAAGGAGCCTTGTAATGCTATCACTTAACAACAGTAACCATTGCGACTAACCTTTTCCTTATAAGTATTTCTGGGAGATAAACTTCTCTAATTCGAAATCTTGAGTTGTTTTCTTTAGCTGTGTGTAGAATTGATTGAGGGTGAAACGTATTTTGACTGCCTTTTATACAAAACAAAAAGGAAGCTCTTTTCTTAGTTTACATCATCTTTTCGTTGAACTTTTTCTATTAGGTATATTCCGAATGACTCATTTTCTCTATAAATGTCCTCCCAAACTTTGTCAACTTTTCCTTCCGTAGCAGTCGAACGACCCATCCTCTTTGTATCAAGTTGATCAATTATCTATTTTATGTCTGGTGGGCAGTAATTTTGACATCGCGAAACCAATGCAATTTCACAAAATTATGTTAATAGACGAGAAAGGCAAGGCAAAACATTTCATATAGTTTATCAAAAAAATAAGCTTTCTGAAGGTGAAATAAGTTCTACCCATCGGTTTCGGTAAATCGCGAAAGCTGTAAAGTTCCTCTAATCAAATCGGTTACGACGGCGATGTTTCTTAACACAAGTCGACCTCGTTTACTGCATCCGCCTCTTCAACGGTAATGTTCCTATTATCAAGGTTCCTGGGAAGAAAGGAAGAAACGTTGCCTTTGCGGCAACAGGCAAAATAAAGGCGTGATAACAAATATCTGGCCTAACTTATGTCATCATAGAGCACAGAAGAAAACAAAAAGAATAAGAGATGTAATGATTTTGTTGTAATGTCTTCTTGTCGATAGATGATCTGTCTCGTGTCTGGCTGAATGCATCTTTGAAATATTTTTCATAAAAACCGCGTGCAGGGCCCTTAGGTCAAATGATAACTTGATATATTGACGGTCCGACTTCGGTGTTGACGTAATTTCATTTTCATGTCGTTTGAGGGAAAACCAACAGTTATCACCGGAAATGGGTCATTAGTTTATGGGTTTAGACCTTTGATTAATAAAATGCGATGTATTTGTACTTTGTCACTCTTGCCAGTAATACTAAAGAATAAGTTAAGGGGTTGGTAGGCTAAACCATAGAAATAAGCCTTACATCCCACTGGCGACTTGAAGCTACGTGAACAGATGATTTCAATTTTATGCTTTGAATTTTGTCGTCCTCCATTTATAATCTACCGTCGTAAGAAAGAGAAAATTGACTTTGTATATTTTGATCGGATGATTTTTTCCCTATTGGTTTAATGGAAAAATAGGTTATGACGGTGAAAGAACCGTACGTGACCTGACAACGACCTTTCACAAAAAAAGAAACATCATAATGATAAATAAAAACAGCGCGCATTCCTACCATGAACTGTTCACGCATGGTATGCATGTTCGTGTAGTGCGCCAGTCGCTGCTTCAGAACAGAAAGAATCCGATCGAGTTATGACTTTCTTTAGTGTTTCCTAGCGTTTACCTGAAGATCTTGCCGATTTTGCGTGTTAGAAAATACAAAATAGTCAAATGGTCGTTTAAACTTTATTTTCTGTATAGTGAACAAATAATAGCTAAAAAGACATCCCTTTCTTGAGGTGAATTGTTTAGTGTTATTTTCAGGTGAGCAATCCAGGAAAATTATGTTCTAATCTTTGTTTCCCTCAATCAATGAATGAAAAATCTGTTTCTAATTTCCCCGTAACGTACACGTTTCAACGTGTAAGTATCCGGTTTTGCAAGAGCGCTCATTAGTATTCCATGGACGTTAAGGTTCCGTTCTCACTTAGACGATTGCCGAAAGAAGAGTGTGTCAGCAAGCGCTTTATAAGACAAACATACATCATAGTTTATTAAATACAAGAGTTGAAAAATTGATGGTCATTTTCAGATTTATCCGAATGTGTTCACTAAAACTGACTCTAGGTGCGTTTTAGAATTAATCTTTAAGTCGTCCAGTCAAGGTTTAGGATCTTGATAACAATAAATTTGCAGTCCTTACGCTCTCCCTGTTGCGGCTACATCATTCGTTTGTCCTTTTTGGAATCTTGTTACAAATCTAAAAAAACCTCTTCTTGGTTATGTGGAATGTTACTCAGTCGTATTTCCTATTTTCCAGCTTTGAGATAGCTTTTCACCTTATCTAAGGCATTTCGCAAGTGTCTTTTTCAATTAAAATAGGCACATTAATCGACAAAGAGACAAGTAAACCATTTATGGGGATTGTAGTGTATCAATTTTTTGCTAGGAAAATAGACCACACTGTGAATTTCTATTTTTCAAAGCTTTATTGCTAATTTAACAACATCTCGTATACACAGTTTACCCTTTATATCATGTAATTAAATCTTCAAAAGATCAACATATAAACTGATTATCATCAGTAACACGGAGAATAATAGTCTCAATATGGACTTTTAAAAATATCTCTTTCTAATTCTACAGAGCATACAGTCGATTCAAAGTTAAGGTACTTTTCGAATGATTTCTCAGACTAAAAGTTTCTGTACACTTTTAGAATTTCTTTTTATAAATTCTGATGGTTGAATTAAAACCTTTAAGAGGTTGAGTCTCAAAAGTATTACCCTCAATTTGTAACTATCGTTTTTTCAGGCAGTGCTCTATAGATTGTTTAAATAATGTTATGAGTTTCTTACGCAGTTTCTTTTGATTATTTTCTATAAAAAGCCTTTAAATAAGAAAAAAATTAGGAAATCTGGAGAAATCTCAGCTTTCCAATGTGAGTGATAAGTGAATAATTTGCTCTGCCAGCGAGCAATTCGTTCAGTTATGTAAATAGCTTTAGATGCAAGTCAGCACGTCGATGAGAACGTCTTTCAATGTGTACAGAATGACATAGTTTCTGTAAGTCTTCACCACATCGTCAGTTAAGATTAAACTCTAAAAAAGAGGGAAAAAGAATATTTTTGATTAAAATTTTGTGCTAATATTGGTGTTCAGCAGCGTTTGAAGTTAGCAAGACAAGTACCTTGAAACTTAACTAATGCATATATAAGGCACGTATGAAAAATAACACCTGCAGCCTGTCTCGATAGTCCAGGCACTGACAACATTTAGTGTCTCTATTCAACAGTTTCAACGATCACTACATAGGTCAAATCCTAGATTTTGTCCCGCTTGACAGTTGCAGGAATATTACACATGGATGTTTTTTTTCCTTACCACACGTTTCATATTGACCATCGCTTGTAGGTATGTTGTAGTATAATGATCCAGGCTCGCCTCTGAGATGTGTTGAACAGTGGGTATTGATGAACCAGTTTTCTTTATCTGTGATTTGTCAAAAGATAAACATCGGTATGTCAGATTTAAGGAGGAAACCAAACACATCATTACTTATTATTTACGTAAGCTTGTCAGTTTCACATGCAGATCAGCAGTATTGAGAATCATAGTCTTGGTCTACTGGTGGTTTTTGTCTGCCCTAGCAAGTTACTATTTCAATTTCGTTTTCTCATAAAAACCGTATTCAACCGTAATCTCACCATACGTGAAGTAGAATCACAACGACATTAAAATGTATGTCTCTTCAAAAAGAAATAGTTAATTTTGAAGGTGACTTACCTCACGCCTCACCCTCCACACTGTATTATTCAGGTGAAAACTGGTGTCTTTGAGCGCACTTGCCAACACTTTGTGCTGTGATCCTTTAGCTTCTTCATATGAGTATGCCAGGTAAAGTGGACGGATGAAGTTGTAAAGTTGGATAAAGGCAATGGAAAAGTTGTCTTTCTTTTGCTGAGAAGAATTATAAAACAGAAATTGTGTAAATTGTAAATATTTTATTGCAGCATTGACTTACAGAAATGAAAGTTCTGTTAAGCATTTCCTCATACAATGGTGATCTCGAAAAGGAGTTATTGTCAAGCTTTTACTCAGTGTGAAGAACTTGTTTTCAGGCTTGAAATAACTATTTGGAAAACTGAACTAGGCAGTCTATATGAAAGAGGTAGGTGAAATATGATGGTTACAGTTTAAAAATTTTGATCACTAACTTAAGGTACTTAAAATACTTGAAGTTACCAATACTTACCAGATTTGAAGAACATACAGGTGTGTCAGCCACTCCAAGAGCTAAGGGCGTCTCCTTTAGATCCCAGTTAGAAGCTATGAATTGGTAGACCTTCAACATCTGTAGATAAAATAGCGATAACTTACAATTGGCAAGTTTGCAAGCATCGTTTCGCAATCAGCTTACTGGCGAAGTAGCTTATATAAGAATCACCTTTTGATATCCTACCTCTTTCGTGGCATTGGCTCTTGTTGGCATAAGTGAAAGTCTGATGACGATTTCAGCATCACTTGGTTGGTAACTCAACGGGGATGTCCAAGCCACTGAGCTCATTGCAGTTACGATGAATAAGGCAGCGAACAATGACTTGCAGAATTCCATTTCTAGTAAACCAAACAAATTATTAGGAAAGTCGGCGTAGTGTCCTGCTTTATGTGTTATGATTCCATAAACACGGCGCTCGTAATCTTTTACCCAAACTTTGAGGCATAGATTTGAGAAAATTCAGTAGCAAATTAATTCCCTGTCTTCCCACTAGTTTATGGTCGCATTTTTTTTTTAGTTATTTGGATTAATGTTGATTACGATCGTCTCTTTTACCGAATGACACGTGAACGTGAGAAGCCTTTGGAAATGTCATTACTAAAACTTATTCGTATTTATTAACATCAACCATATCTTTTCTCGTCATGGAGGGAGGAGGGAGCCTTGCAATGCCATCACTTAACAACAATAGTCAATACGACTAACCTTTTTCCTTTTAAGTATCTCTGGCGGATAAACTTTCTGTTTCGAAATCTTGAGTTGTTTTCTCTTGCTGTGTGTAGAATTAATTGAGGGTGAAACGCGTTTTGATTGCCTTTTATACAAAACGAAAAGGAAGCTGTTTTATTAGTCTACATCATCTTTCCGTTAAGCTTTTTTTATTAGGTATATTCCAAATGACTCACTTTCTCTATAAATTTCGCCCTTTGTCAACTGTTCCTTCCGTAGCGGTCGAACGATCTATCCTGGTTGTATCAAGTTGATCAGTTATGTACTTTATGTCTGGTAGACAGTAATTTTGACATCGCGAAACCAATGCAATTTCAGAGAATTATCTTAGTAAACGAGAAAGGCAAGGCAAAACATTCCATATTGATTATTAAAAAAAGTTGCTTTCGGCGGGTGAAATTAGTTCTACCCATCGGTTTCTGAAAAATCCCGAAAGCTGTAAAGTCCCTTTAATCTAATCGGTCATGACTACGATGTTTCTTTTCACAAGTCGACCTCGTTTACTGCTTCCGCCTCTTCAACGGCAATGTTCCTATTATCAAGGTTCCTGGGAAAAAGGGAAGAAACGTTGCCCTAATAGTGGAAATCAGGCAAATAAAGGCGTGACAACAAATATCTGGCCCAACTTATATCATCGTAAAGCACAGAAGAAAACAAAAAGAAGAAGAGATGCAATGCAATTGTAATTTATCATTATCGATAAATGATCTGTCTGGTGTCTGGCTGAACGCATCTTAGAGATTTCATGTCGTTTAAGGGAAAAACAAGCAGTTATCACCGTAAATAAGTCATTAGTTTATGGGTTTAGGACTTTGAATTGATAAATGCGATCTATTTGTACTTTGTCACTCTCCTTAATAATATTTGGGAATAAGTTAAGGGGAAGTAGTCTAAATTTCTTGAAATGACTTAACGCTACATGAACAGATGATTTCAATTTTATACTTTGAATCTTGTCGTCCTTTATTTACAATCTACCATCGTTAGATCGAGAAAATTAATTTTGTGTATTTTGAAAGGACGATTTCTTCCCTCTTGATTTAATTAAAAAAAAAAAATAGGTTATGACGGTGAAAGAACCGTATGTAACCTGGCGACAACCTTTCACCAAAAAAAACAAAACAAAACACAATGAATGATAAATATAAACAGCGCGCAATCGCAACAAAAAATGTTCACGCATGGTATACATGTTCGTGTCGTATGCCAGTCTGCTGCTATAGAACACATGGATTTCGTGCGGGACAGGTATGACTTTCTTAGGTTATCCCAGCCGTTGCTTGAAAAGCTTGGCGATTTTGCGTGCAAGAAAATACAATAAGGTCAAATAGTCGGCATGGCCATTATAATCTCTCTTCGTCAAAATCTTTATGATAAAAGTGATTTATTCAAAGTGATTTGAGCGAAACTAAGAGAAACATGGACCCTTTGATGATTTTTTCAGGTTATTTTCTCGATGGTGCGGTGCGCGCTCCGCCAATTCATTTTCAAATTTGCTGCCGGTAATTCTTAACAACTTACGGATGTGTCGCGACATTCTGCGCGATCTTTTAACTTTATTTCTGTATACTGAGCGAAGAATTGTTAAAAAGGACATCCCTTTCTTTTGGTTAATCGTTTACTGTTACTTTAAGTTAACAATTTCAATCCCTTGACAACATATCCGGAAAAATTGTGTTCTAATGTCTGTTTTCCTTAATCAATGTATAAACAATCTATTTCCATCTTCACCGGTAAACGTGCAAGTATCCGGTTTTGGTGAAGTGCCCATAAGTATTCTATGGACGTAAGGGTTTCTTTCTTACTGAGACGATCGCCGAAAGTAAAGTGTGCAGCAAGCACTTTATAACAAACATGCACCATAGTTTATCAAATACAATCGTTGCAAAATTGATGGTCATTTTCGGATTTATGACGATTTATGCTTACTAAAATTGACTTAATGCGCGTTTTAGAATTAATCTTTAAGTCGTCCAGTCGAGGTCTAGGATAATGATAACAAATCTGCAGGCCTTGCTTCTTCCTTGTTGCGGGTTCATCATTCCGTTCCCCTTTTTTGAAATCTTGTTACAAATCTAAGAAATCCTTTTCACGGTTATGTGGGACGCTACTGAGTCGTGTTTCCTATTTCCCAGCGTTGATATAGCTTTTCGCCTTATCTTAGGCACCAAACGAATTACTTATGTGTTCGATGAAAATAGGCACATAAATCGATAAAAAGACAAGTATAAATGGGTAAATTAATGATGAACGAGAAATTAAATCCCGTATCGACTCAAGGTGATGTCTATTTGACTTGATTGAGAAGAGTAACATTTATTACAGGAATAGATCATCGTATTTCTTGTGTGGGTGTTGACTACTTAAAGATTAATCGACTTGAATACCATGAATAGAAGAGTGGTTAACTAATATATAGATTCAGGCAAGGCTAAAAGCGGAGCTCGCTTTTTTTTTTTCCCGCACGTCTCTTCAACAATACTAAAGCCCCTACTATGGATAAAGTGCGTGGTAATATTAATGGATTTTCATTTGCAACTTCTCCGTGTCCGTGTCGAGGACTGATTATAAGATGGTGCCCGTAGTACAGTTGGCCACACATGCTAAAAGTAGCACCTTGCACGGTCGGTCGCACGGTCGTACGGTCGTACGGTCTTACGGTCGTACGGTCTTACGGTCGTGCATCCAAATTTTTTCGGCTGGATGGGTTACTACTATTTTGTATAATTATGGGGCTACGCTCTGCGAGCTCCGCTATTAATATCTGTCAGTCCTCCTCGTTATCTAAAAGATAGAGATATGGATATAACGAGTAATTCCTATTGAAATTAGACTGTGTGATGACTAAATTTCAGAGGTGTTTAGCCTCTATTTTGTCGACAAGAAATTAAATCCCGTATCTACTCAAGGTTATTTCTATTTGACTTGATTGAGAAAAGTAAGATTTGTTGCAAGAAGTAGATCATCGTGTTACTTGTATGGGCGTTGACTACTTAAAGATTAATCGACTTGAATACCACGCAAGGTAGAGTGGTTTATTGTTAATATCTGCTGGTCCTCCTCGTTATCTAAAAGACAGAGGCATGTAAAATGAACAGTAATTCCCAATGAAATTAAATTGTATGGTGACCAAATTTCAGAAGAGTTTAGCCTCTATTTTGTGACTGTCTTTGTTGGTTGTCTCAAATCTGAATGTATATCACTCTGCTTTTTTTCTGTGAGTTGTGAGAGAAGGTAAGGCTTTCGTTAATTTACACCATTAATGGGGATTGTGGTGTATCAATTTTTTGTTAGGAAAATAGACCACACTTTCAATTTCTATTTTTCAAAGCTTTATTGTTAATTTAACAGCATCTTGTATACATTTACCCTTTATGTCATAAAATTAAATCTTTAAAAGATCAACATATAAACTGATTATCATCAGTAACACGGAGAATAACAGTCTCAATATGGACTTTTAAAAATATCTCTCTCTAATTTTACAGTGCATGCAATCGATTCAAAGCTAAGGTACCTTTCCAATTATTTCTTAGACTAAACGTTTTTGTACATTTTAAGAATTTCTATCTATGAATTCTGATGGTCGAATTAAAACCTTTAAAGAGGCTGAGTCCTTAAATTATATTCCTCAATTTATAACTATCGTTTTTTTAGGCAGTGCTCTATAGATTGTTTAAATAATTTTATGAGTTTCTTCTGCAGTTTCTTTAGATTATATTCTAAAAAACGTCTCTAAATAAGAAGAACATTAGGAAATCTGGAGAAATCCCTCAGCTTTCTAATGTAAGTCATAAGTGAATAATTTGCTCTGCCAGCGAGCAATTCGTTCAGTGATGTAAATAGCTTTAGATGCAAGTCAATACGTCAATGAGAACGTCTTTCAATGTGTACAGAATGACATAATTTCTGTAAGTCTTCACCACATCGTCAGTTAAGGTTAAATTCTAAAAAAGAGGGAAAAAAGAATATTTTTGATAAAAATTTTGTGCTAACATTGGTGTTGGGCAGCGTTTGAAGTTAGCGAGATAAGTATCTTGAAAGTCAAATGATGCACATTTGAGGCACCTATCAAAAATAACACGTGCAGACTGTCTCGATAGTCCAGGCACTGACAACATATCGTGTCTCTCTTCAACAGCTTCAACGATCACTGTCCGGGTCAAATCTTAGATCTTGTCCCGCTTTAAAGTTGTAGGAATATTACATATGGATGTTTTTTTTTCTTACCACACGTTTCATATTGACCATCGCTTGTAGGTATGTTGTAGTATAATGATCCAGGCTCGCCTCTGAGATGTGTTGAACAGTGGGTATTGAAGAACCAGTTTTCGTTATCTGTGATTTGTCAAAGATAAACATCGGTATTTTAGATTTAAGGAGGAAACGAAACATGTCATTACTTATAATCTTCTTTAGTTATCAGTTTTTAAGGCAGATCAGCAGTACTGAGAGTCAGTGTCTTGGTCTACTAGTGGTTTTTGTCTGCCTCAGCAAGTTACTATTTAAATTTTCCTTTTCTCTATAAAACCGGGTTCTGCATTTCTCTTACCATAAGAATCTCAACGATATTAAAATGTCAGTTTCTTCATGAGGTAATAGTCAATTTTGAAGGTAACTCACCTCACGCCTCACTCTCCACACCGTATTATTTAAATGAAAACTGGTGTCTTTGAGCGCACTTGCCAACAGTTTTTGCTGAGACCCTTTAGCGCTTTCATGGGAGTATGCCAGGTAAAGTGGACGGATGAAGTTGTGAAGTTGGATAAAGGCAATGGAAAAGTTGTCTTTCTTTTGCTGAGGAGAATTAAAATGCAGGAATCGTGCACATTGTAAATTTTTTGATTGTAGCATTGACTTACAGAAAGGAAAGTTCTGTTAAGCATTCCCCTCATACAATGATCTCTGTAATGAGTTATTGTCAAACTTTTACTCAGTATTAAGAACTTGTTTTCACTCCCAGGCTTGAAATAATTTTTGAGTAAACTATACTAGCCAGTGTGTGTGAAAGAGATCGGTGAAATGCGATGGTAACCATTTAAAAGTTTTCATCACTAACTTAAAGTATAGTTAAAAGACTTGAAGTTACCAATACTTACCAGATTTGAGGAACATACAGGTGTGTCAGCCACTCCAAGAGCTAAGGGCGTCTCCTTTAGATCCCAGTTAGAAGCTATGAATTGGTAGACCTTCAACATCTGTAGATAAAATAGCGATACCTTACTATAGGCAAGTTTGCAAACATCGTTTCGTAATGAGCTTAATAGTGAGGTAGAATATATAGGAATCAACTTTTGATATCCTACCTCTTTCGTGGCATTGGCTCTTGTTGGCATAAGTGAAAGTCTGATGACGATTTCAGCATCACTTGGTTGGTAACTCAACGGGGCTGTCCAAGCCACTAAGCTCATTGTAGTTACTATGAATAGGGCAGCGAACAATGACTTGCAGAATTCCATTTCTAGTAAACCAAACAAATTGTTAGAAAAGTCAAGTCCTGCAGTTTGTAAAATGATTCAATTAATACGGCGCTCGTAATCTTTTACACAAACTTTTAGGCATTGATTTGGGAAAATTCCGTAGTAAATTTATTCCCTGTCTATCCACTGGTTCATGGTCGCATTTTGTCTGAGTTATTTGAATCAATGTGTCTCTTTTGCTGAATGACACATGAATGTAACAAGCTTTTGGAAGTGTTATTACTGAAACGTCTTTATAGCAAAGTTTTAGACGGTACATTCTGTTAACATCAACCACATCTTCTCTCGTCATGGAGGGAAGAAGGAGGCATGTAATGCCATCACTTAATAACAATAATCATTACGACTTACCTTTTTCCTTCTAAGTATCTTTGGGAGATAAAATTCTCTGTTTCAAAATCTTGAGTTGTTTTCTCTAGCTGTGTGTAGAATTGATTGAGGTTGAAATGCGTTTTGACTGCATTTTATACAAAACGAAAAGGAAGCTGTTTTATTAGTTTACATCATCTATTCGTTAAGCTTTTTTTATTAGTTATATTCCGAATGACTCATTTTCCCTATAGATTTCACCCTAAACTTTGTCAACTGTTCCTTCCGCAGTAGTCGAACGATCCATTCTGGTTGTATTAAGTTGATCAGTTATATATTTTATGTCTGGTAAGCAGCAATTTTGATTTCGCGAAAACAATACAGTTTCACAGAATTATGTTGACGAACGAGAAAGGCAAGGCAAAAGATTCCATATAGATTATCAAAAACATTTGCTTTCCGTGGGTGAAATTAGTTCCACCTATCGGTTTCCTAAAATCCCGAAAGCTGTAAAGTCCCTTTAAGTTAATCGGTCACGCCTCCGATGTTTCTCTATACGAGTCGACCTCATTAACTGCTTCCGCCTCTTCAACGGTAATGTTCCTATTATCAAGGTTCCTGGGAAGAAAGGAAGAAAAGTTGCCTTGTTAGCGGCATTTAAGCAAAATAAAGGCGTGACAACAAATATCTGGCGTATCTTATATTATCATAGAGAACAGAAGAAAGCAAAAAGAATGCGAGATGTAATGATTTTATTGTGATGTGTTATTATCGATAGATGATCTGTCTGGTGTCTGGCTGAACGCATCTTTGAAATGTTTTTCATTAAAACACGTGCGGGACCCTTAGGTTAAATGATAACTTGATATCTTGACGATGCGCCTCCTGTTTGACGAAACTTTATTTTCATACTGTTTTAGGGAAAACTAGCAGTTATCACCGGAAATAAGTCATTAGTTTGTGGGTTTAGGGCTTTGATTGATAAATGCGATCTATTTATACTTTGACACTCTCCTCAACAATATTAGGGAGTAAGTCAAGGGGAAGTAGTCTAAATTTATTGAAATGACTTGACGCTACACGAACAGATGATTTCAATTTTATACTTTGAATCTCGTCGTCCTTTATTTACAATCTACCATTGTTAGAACGAGAAAGTTGACTTTGTATATTTTTACAGGATGATTTCTTTCTTGTTGATTTAATAAAAAAATGGGCTATGACGGTGAAATAACTGTATATGACCTGGCGATGATCTTTCACGAAAAAAAAAATAAAAAAAAAATACAATGGCTGATAAATATAAACAGCACGCAATCGCAACAAAAAATGTCCACGCATAGTATACATGTTCGTGTAGTGTGCCAGTCCGCTGCTATAGAACACATGGATTTCGTGCGGGACAGTTATGACTTTCTTAAAAGTATTCCAGCCGTTGCTTGAAAAGCTTGGCGATTTTGCGTGCAAGAAAATACAATAAGGTCAAATAGTCGGCATGGCCTCTATAATCTCTTTTCGTCAAAATTCATATGATAAAAGTGGTTTATTCAAAGTGATTTGAGTGAAACTAAGAGAAACATGGACCCTCTGATGATTTTTTCAGGTCATTTTCTCGATGGTGCGGTGCGCGCTCCGCCAATTCATTTTCAAATTTGCTGCCGGTAATTCTTAACAAGTTACGGATGTGTCGCGACATTCTGCGCGATCTTTTAACTTTATTTCTGTAAACTGAGCGAACAATAGAT